>NC_061116.1:115046847-115346847 GCF_002878395.1 Capsicum annuum | reverse complement strand
CAGCCTCTCTTATGGAAAGATTCTAGTCAAAATCTTAGACTATCAGACTTGCAGACTGAGGAACAAAGAAGTCCCTCTTGTCATAGATCTTTGGCAAAATTAATCCATTGAGTGAGATAATTGGGAAGTATAAGTAGAGATGTAAACCAAGTATCGTTACCTTTTCTCCACTAACTCAAACTCAGCTCAAGGTAATAGTTCTCCTTATGTTTTTTAGTTTCATGTTCAGATTTTAGTTACAAGTTCGGTATTCAGGTCATGTTCATATCCCCATTATAAACTTGGTATTAATTACCATTGCATGTTCAGTCAAGCATTCAAGAGTCAGTTCAGTCAAGTATTCGTGTATTAGTCATGCATGTTCAGTAAAGAAGCTCATCTTATAATAACTTTAGTCATGCTTTCATGAGGAACAACTCAATCAGATATCCATGCATCAGACATGCATATTCAGTATGAGATTTCAGTATCCCACTAGTTCAAGTCATATAGTCATTTTTTAGGTGTTCACTCCCCTTAAGTAAGTTCTGTCCATCAATATTCTTAGTCTAGTATATCCCATTCGAGGATGAATATTCCCAAGTGGTAGATATTGTAATACCAAGTATATTTCTAAGCTAGAAAATGAGCCATTGTTCCTATTTATGAAACCTCCTATCCTGTGATTCATATTTGAGTTTATTACTTACAATGAGTATCCTAGTGAGAAGATAGCTTATGATTAGTTAAGCATGTTCATAAGAGTCACTTAGAGTAAGACAGCCTAAGAGCTTTTGAATACATAAAGTTTTGGTGTTTGATTTTGAAAAGTCATCATTGAATGAGCATAACTTTATGTATATACGGTATTTGACAGATTTAGACCCACCAAATTGTAGACAATCGAATAAGCTTTCTAGCGATAATAATTTTAACAAAATCCAACACCCAAGCAAGAAGTTATGGCTTTGAAAAGAGAAGTGTGTTGCCTAGCAAATCGCCTAAAGCTACTGGAATGATTATTTCATAAGTTGTACGACATACAACCTAACTTATGCCATAAGTTGTGCAACACGAAACCAAACTTATGCGATAAGTTGTGCGCCGCACAATCTAGCTTACGCGATAAGTTGTGCGCCGCATATCTTATGGCCTAAGTGATGTAACCACCCTATTTTTGAGTTATTTTAAGGGAATAATGTGTATTTTCACCCCTATATAAGCCTATAACATAGGATTTAGCCACAATTCAACCAAAATATAGTCACTTCTCTCAAAATTCTCTCAAGAACAAGTTAGGGTTCCCAATTAGGGATTTAAATTCAAGAAAATTCCACCATAAATCTTGGTAGAATAATGTACTAAGGTATGCATAGTGTTCATTCATGGATTTCTTTCGCCCATGAAGCCCATGAATCAAGTTTTAAACTATAAATTATGATATTCATATTATGGGTTGATCATGTGGATGTTGTTGTATGATTCCCAATATGGAATATTTATGTGTTTTTCTGAAAATATATTAGTATGCGAGTTGAAAACCATGAAATATAGTTGGTTATGATATGTTAATTTGAGGATTATGCCATGCCTTTAGTCATGCAACCTAAGTGTTTGATAAAATGCATACGAGACTGAAAATTATGTAATATAGATCAATTGTGATTTATGTGTTGGATTCATATTTTACCCTTATGTTCAAATGAATCCCATGCTATTGATGTGCAATGTAGATGTTTTTTGGAATTATCATGATGTTAGATTATGAAATTTTGACATTGAGTATATGCATTCAGACCATGTACAAGATTATGATAACCATGTACATCATGAAATCCATAACTTATTGTATTATGGATTGTTGATGTTGGTCATTTATTCAGGAATGTCATGCCTTCTCAGTTTCTTTCTATCATGTTTAGTGTCTATTCAGATGGGAATAGGATTTAGCACTAAGTGAACCCAAGGACGAGGACACACACTGATAGTTGAGGTTGTGATCCTTAGAAGCAATCCTTGTCTTCCAGAATTATGTAGCTAGCATAGGTTGAGACATCAAAACTAACATATGAGTGATGATGAGGTGGATCAACACTGTCAGATGAGGGTCCCACCATTATCTTTTAGGGACACTGCCCAATGAAGGTCACCTACAACTTGTCTTTACTAGTGGTGCAGTATTGACACCCTTCTAATTGGGATTACAGATTGGACCTTAACTCAGATATAATGCATTATTTAGGACATGTCGGTTAGATGACTAGTTCCTACTGTCTCTAACTAGTAAAAGAACTCAGATAGTTTTTTAGATTACAGGACTGTCAGATACAGTCAACTCAGCACAGTATAAAACTCAGCTAGTTCAATCAGAACCTATACTGTCAGATACAGTCGTTCAGTATCAGTTATATCAGTAATCAATAACTCATGTTATCACTAATCATACTTAGTAGTCATTACCATCATGAATTCAATTACAGGCACTTATTCATACATGTATTCTCACGTTCATGTTAAAGAATTAGTTGGCATTGTTCATGCATTTGAACTATTTGCATTCAGCCCAACTCATATGCATACAATACATTCAATCATAATGATGAATTTGCATTATGGTTTTTTATTCTATACCATAGATTCAGAAGCACGAGCTCTATAGCATCACTAGCATTTTAGTTTCAGCAGTTAGAGTTAGCAGTGGGTCCTTATCTTTTGAGGGCATGATCATTACATTATTTCATCATTACATTGTGTATTTCAGTAGTTGGAGTTATTTGGGGACATGTACCATCAACTCCTCATTCAGAAAGTCCAGTTTTAAAGGCTTTTAAAACTACAGTATGTTTAGACAATTTTGTTTAGTTTGTTTCAGTATTGATACACCTACTTTCAAATGTTATGTTTTATCAATTTTGAACCTTTTGGCCTTTCAGCCTTTATTTCCGCATTTATATAATATATTACGTAGTGTTTAGGTACAGATATCTGTCATGGGTTAGCTTGTGGTCCTTCAGGGTCATGAGCACCGTGTAGTATTCCAGGTACTAGATTTAGGGCATTAGAATCCCTAACGACAAATATAAGCAGAAATATAAAAAATAACCTGAAGGCTCATTACAAATGTACTGGAGACCCATCCCTGGTTGTTCCAATAGAATGTATTGGACTCAAAGATAGTTTATAATATGAGGAGTTACTAGTTGAAGTTCTTGATCATCAGGTTCGAAGGTTAAGGAATAAAAAAGTGGCTTGACTGACAGCATTTATTTAAGGGAGTGATATGGGAAGAAGAGGCATACATGTTGAATCGGTAACATCATCTCTTTACTTATAGAATTACATTATCTTGAGGTATGAATTTGTTACTAAACATATTCTCCTTATTGAAATCCTTATTTATATCAGTACAATCTATGAGATCCATGTATCATCAACAGTTTAGTTGCATGCATGTTCTTAGGGTAAGTTAGTTTTACTTGTATAATATGATAAGCTTCAGAACATAGCCTAACACACCAATACAATAGTTTTTTTGTCCATTCAAACCTTGATTCAAGGATGAATAGTCCCAAGGAAAAGATTTGCCCATAAGTTCGACAATTTTATTTTGATAGCTCCAATGTGCATTTATGTGAGTCAAAGTATAATTGATGATAAATTTATTTTGATAGCTCCAATGTGCTTTTATGTGAGTCAAAGTATAATTGATGATTAGGAATATTAACGGGACAATTATGAATCAAAATTTTTTGAACGAGTTTTGGGGCCAAACATAACTCCAAAATAGTAAGGTTCTATATTTAGGCCATGCCACATAGGCAAGACATACCCGACATGAAAACTAGTGGCCTGGAGTGATAAGGAATGCCACAACAGCTGGTCAGCGAGATAAGGGTGTGCCATTCTATTGGCTTCACATGATAAGGGCGTATCACGCTAGTAGTTATAGTAATGCCATAATCCTATTTTTTCTTTAGTTTTTTTAGGGTAGTTTAGTAATTTACATCACAAATACTCATACAACTAAAACTAAAACATTTTCCCTTACCCCATAACACCAATACAACATTCCATATCCTCTCAAGCACTAAGAACACCAAAAAGAAGGGTTCCTCTAAAAATTCAACCTTAAGGGACCTAAATTTAGAGTTTCTTCCAAGACAATTTATAATTTCAGGTAATTTGTGTTTGGAAAAGGATTGCCTTTCATCTTAGTGCTTGAAAAATCAGATTTCATATAAATTTATGTATTTGTCAAATAGGGCTCATACCCACTTTACATGATTTTTAAACTATGATGTTCCTTTATTAATTAAAGTATATTTAGCATGACAATTCATGGTTTGGTCATGTTTTTACTCATATGGCTTATCTTATGAAGTGAATTTTATTGTTGTTGACATAAAATATCATAAGTTAGTAAATGTATATGATTTTAGCATGATTCCCTTAGTTTACAAGAAATTTAGACTTATTATTTCAGATTTAGAAGGAAATTTACATGTATACTTATGATTATGAAATAGAAACAAAAGAATATTGTGGTTTTTTAGCCTTATCAATTTATATGCTTATTTTATAGTTAATTTCATATGTATTTACAAGCAATAGTATGTTCATAACTAGTATCCAGCACCACAGAGCAAGGGTTTATCATACCCTAATTCCATAAACTACATGCCACTATAGGTATTCATGATTTAGATATATTATTATAACATGTTTTAAACCATTCAAATTCTTTAATTCATGACCCTCATATGTTTGATGAAACAACAAAGTGTTGAATTTGGAACAACGAGTCTCTTCTATGGTTTCAAACCTTTCATGCATTCCTATTTTTATTCCATTGAGTTCTGGAGGGTTATGAATACCCATTACTTAGATGTTTACATAGTTTTTAGTATTGTCAAAATGATTTAAGATAAACCATAAGACCTATCATTCAGTTAGTATCATGTTTAGTTGTTGGCTTAGTTAAGCTCAATTTAGGCCAGTAATCAGTGTCTTCTAGCTGGGAGTAAAACTTATCACTGAGCGAACATAGGGATGGTGTATCCCTCTTCAGTTAGGCATGAAGCACTTTCTCCCCCTTGCTAGTAGACATGATATATTAGTATCAGTCCTTATGTTCAAGACCGGCGACACTAGTGTAGACTTTAAAGGGTCCCCCATCAGTTAGCCATGACAACCTAGTCCTTCAAGACATTAGATTAGTGGATCCACATATCCAGCGTTAGTACTCGTAGAACGATACTAATACTCTTCCAACTAGGGTTTCAGGTTGAATCCCAGTAACAGATTTGGGGTATGTTAGTTATAGCTATTTTCTCACAGTCTCAGTTCAGTGTTCAGTGCAGAATTTAGTCCAGGTTTGCTAGACCATAGCATACAGTTTATCAATTATTTAGTTATCAAATTTAAGTATTTTAAATTACTGACTATTTTAGAATCACGTAAGATATTTAGTCAAGCATTCTCAGATTTTACAGCTTTCAAGTATTTATATTTAGTTGTCTCATACTATTCAATCAGTCTCTACTTTATGAACATAATCCTATGTAGTTCAGCCTAACCTTATCTCATAGAACAGTACATTCAAACTACTAAATGCATACTTATTTTCTTGCACTATGATGTTTAATATCATAGGTTCAGACATACAGCTTCCCAATCGGGGTTAGATAGTCTATCTACTCAGCATCAGTAGCAATGGTGAGACCTCCTGTTTTAAGTTCCTATTATGTTCTTTCAATTATATTGTATTTTATTTTAGTTGGACAGTTTAGAGTTAGTTGGGGCCTATCCTATCAACACCTTTTTCATTTAGTTTAGAGGCTTTCAAACATTTTAGATAGTCAGTTAGTTTTGTTAGTTTTTTTAGTCAGATTTTTAGTATTTTTTGCATATTTATCTTACTTGTGTATTTAGTTGCATTATTTTAGTATTTAAAACCTTATGACATGTTCAGTTGAATTTTTCATATGACTTTTACTATTAGTTTTATTCAGTATTCACAGTAGGTACCAACTAATGGGTTAGCTTGTGGTCACTAGTTTATCATAAGCCCTATTATTGCGACTAGGGGTAGCCTCAGGTCATGAAAAAACTTGGTATTAGAGCCTAAGGTCTTACTGTGTCCTAGGGAGTATGAAAGTTGTATTGAGTAGAGACTTGTGCATAGGTGTGAAGTGCGCTACACTTATGGACAAGAGGATATAAGACGTTTTAGGAAAATTTTCCTTTCTTTCAGTGTTCATGTCATGCGAAAGGGCATGAGATCTATGTAAAATCTTTTTCTAATTCATTCTTTCTTTTCTTATAGAAAATATCTCTAAAAAAAACAACGGAAGAGAAAATAGGAATCAGACCGCACCTCTGCCGATTAGGAAGATCCCCTGAATGAGTATGTTTCTCATGCTGAGTTTAGAGTTTCCTTCACTACTTTATCCCACTCAGTAGTAGCTCAGATGAATCAGTAGGCTACTATTCCAGCCAATCTCGTGTTTAATACAACTGTAGCTAGGATTCAGGACTTCACCCTCATGAATCCCCCTTAATTTTTAAGATCCAAGTCTGATGAGAATCCGTAGAAGTTCCTTGATATGGTTCAAAAGATGACTGATATTATGGGTGTTACGTCTAGTGAGAGTGCATAGTTGTCTGATTACCAATTATAGGATTTAGCTCAAACCTGGTTTAAGAACTAGAAGGAGAATAAAGGCACAAATGTAGGGGCTGTAGAGTGGGAAGAGTATGCTACAACATTTTTAGACATGTTCTTTACTTTAGAGTTACAGAAAGCTAAGGAACTAGATTTTATTAATTTAAAGTAAGGTAGTATAAGTGTGAAGGAGTATTTTCTTCAGTTTACTCAGTTAGTGAGGTATGCTCCTCTTGTGGTGTCTGATAATAAGTGTAGAATAAGTATATTTGTTTTTGGTGTAGCTGAGACTGTGGTTAAGAAGTCTAGGACCAATTAAGGAGATGTACATAGCTAGGCTTATGGTCCATGCTCAACAGATTAAAGAGTAAAAGCTTAAGGAAAAAGAGAGAGAGAGCAAGAAGGCCAGAATAGATAGCTTTAATTTTTCTCAGATGAGGTCAAAGAGTGGTAATCATCTTCAGTTCCATCAAATCTTATCAACCCCATCCCTGTATTCAGCTTGTGCGCCAGTGCTGAATTTTAGAAATGATAGTAGGGATGGGGCTCCAGGCTCTAAGTCCTTAGTAGCATGAATAGCGGTCATACTAATCCTCTTTGATAGAAATATAGTAAAAACCATTAGGGTGTATGTAGAGATAGTAGTGATGTTTGTTTTAGATGTGGCAAGCCAGGCCACAGGATGAAGGAGTTTCTTATAAATATGTGTAAAGGTAGGAATGATCGCCAACAGGGTCTGACTAACTCTTCAGCAGTGCCAGCAGGTTTCCTGACTCAGTAGGGTGCTACTTCTAGTGTCACCAGTGGACAGTGTCAGAATAGGCTTCATGCACTGTAGTCCTATCATGATTAGGAAATCTCTTCTAATGTGGTTATGGGTAGATTACATCCCTTTCATCTTTATGTTTATGCTTTACTAGACTCTAGAGCTTCATTTTCTTTTGTAAACCCCTATATGTCTATTAATTTTGGTGTCATTCTCAATTCTTTAGCAGAACCCTTCTTAGTGTCTACTATAATAGGTGTCTCTATTTTAGCCATGTAGGTATACAAGAACTTTTCAGCTAAAATATTCGAGAAAGTCACTTCAGTTGATCATGTGGAGTTAGAGATTATTGATTTTAATGCCATTCTGGACATGGATTGGCTCCACTTATGCTATACTTTAGTTGATTACAGAAACATGTTCGTTGAATTTTAATTTTAAAATGAACCAGTTATTGAATGGAGGGGTGGTGCTTCAATTCTTAGGGGTCAAATTAGGTCATATCTTAGAGCGAGAAAAATTATATCCAAGGGATATGTTTACCATATTGTTCGAGTCAAAGATTCTAATTCAGAGACTCCCAACCTTGAGTTAGTTTTAGTAGTAAGGGAATTTCCAGATGTGTTCCCTAAAAACATTGCCAAAGTTCCTCCCGAAATAGAAATTGACATCAGAATAGACCTTCTTCCAAACACTCATCCTATCTCTATTCCATCCTACAGAATATCTCTGGCTGAGCTTAAAGAGTTGAAAGAAAAGTTGAGAGATCTCTTAGATAAGGGATTCATCAAGTCAGTGTTTCCTCATGGGGTGATCTAGTTCTTTTTGTGCATAAGAAAGATGGTTCTCTCAGAATGTGCATCGATTACCATAATTGAATAAAGTCACAATCAAGAATAAGTAGCCACTTCATACAATTTATAAGTTGTTCGACCAACTTTATGGTGATATTTATGTCTCTAAGATAGTCCTCAGATCTTTCTGTCGTCAGCTCAGAGTTAGAGAATGTGACATTTCAAAAACAACTTTTAGAACTAGGTATGGTCACTTTGAATTTCTAGTTATGTCCTTTAGACTAATGAATGCCCCAACAGCCTTTAGGGAATTGATGAGCAGAGGGCTCAAGCAATATGTGGACATGTTTGCCATAGTCTTTATTGATGAAATTTTTTTCTATTCCAGTAGTGAAAATGATTATGCAGACCACCTCAGAATTGTATTGCGGACCTTTAGAGCCCATTAGTTGTTCGCCAAATTCAATAAGTGCGAATTTTGGCTAAGATAAATAGCTTTCCTTGGTCATATTATTTCAAGTGGTGGCATTATAGTTGACCCTCAAAAGACCAAAGTAGTGAGAAATTGGCCCAGGCCCATCTCCCCAATAGACATCAGGAGTTTTTTAAGTTTGGCTAGTTATTACTGATGATTTATTAAAGGTTTTTTTGTCTATTGTATCCCCATATCTATATTAACTCAAAAGAAAGTGAATTTTCTGTGGTTAGATTCTTGTGAGAAGAGTTTTCAGGAGTTGAAGACTCAACTCACCTTAGCCCCAGTCTTGACTTTGCCAGATGGTTTAGATAGGTTTGTTACTTACTGTGATGCTTCAAAAGTTAGGCTTGTTTTCTTGTTGATGCAGGGAGGTAAGGTATAGCCTAAGCCTCTACCCATGATCTTGAATTTGCAGTTTTTTTTGCCTTAAAAATTTGGAGGCACTACTTGTATGCGGTTCATATGGATGTTTTCATGGATCACAAAATTTTTCAATATGTGTTCTCATAGAAAGATTTGAACCTTTGTCAGAGAAGATGGTTAGAATTGTTTAAAGATTATGATATGAGTGTATTGTATTACCAAGAAAGGCTAATGTAGTGGCAGACACCCTTAGTAGATTGTATATGGGTAGTGTTGCTCATGTTGAGAATGATAAGAAGAAGTTAGTCCAAGAGGTTCATATGATAAGAAGAAGTTAGTCCAAGAGGTTCATCAGCTTGCTAGATTAGGTTTTTGGTTTCTTGATTCAACTGAGGGTAATATATGGGTTCAAAGTAGTGTGGAATCTTCTTTGGTTACCGAGTGAAAGAAAAGAAAGACTTGGATTCTAGTTTGGTTAAGTTAAAATAATCAGTTAGAGATCAGAAAGTGGAGCTTTTCTCCTAAGGGGAAGATGGGGTGTTGCAATGTCAGGGTAGATTGTGTGTGACATCTGTTGAAGGGTTAAGACAACAGATCTTAGAAGAAGCGCATGGTGCACATTACTCTATTCACCCAGAAGCCACTAAGATTTATCGTGATTTACTGAAAATCTATTGGTTGAGTGGTATAAAGAGGGATAGTGCAGAGTTTTTAGCTAACTATCCTAATAATCAGTAGGTTAAGGTTGAGCACCAGAGGCCCAGTGGTAGTATGTAGGAGTTCAGCAGTCCTACTTGGAAGTGGGAAGAGGTGAACATGGATTTTACGATAGGGTTATCCCGTACGTATTGTCAGCATGATTTGATATGAGTCATTGTAGATAGAATGATCAAATAAGATCATTTCCTTCCAGTTTATATTTCCCATCCAGTTGAGGATTATGCCAAGATTTATCTTAGAGAGTTGGTTAGGCTGTATGGAGTCCAGTCGTCTATCATTTTAGATAGAGGTACTCAGTTTACCTCTCACTTTTGGAAAGTTTTTTAGAAGGGTCTTAGTACCGAAGTTTATCTCAGTATCTCTTTTCATCCCCAGATAGATAGCCAGGCAGAGAGGACCATTCAGACCCTAGAGGATATGTTGAGAGCATGTGTTATTGATATCAAGGGTAGTTGGGATGATTACTTACTATTGATTGAGTTTGCTTACAATAACAGTTATCTCTCAAGTATTCAGATGGCTCTATTTGAGGATCTCTATGGAAGGAGTGTAGATATCCTATTGGTTGGTTTGATGTAGGTGAAACTGCATTGATATGGCTTGATTTAGTGTTCGATGCGATGGAGAAAGTTCAGTTAATCAGGGAGAGGCTTAAAATAGCCCATAGCTGACAGAAATCCTATGCAGATGTGAGAAAAGAGATCTTGATTTTGAAGTTTATGATTTGGTATATTTGAAAATCTCTCTCATGAAGGGAGTGAAACAATTTGGCAAGACAGGGAAACTCAGTCCCTGATATATTGGCCCTTACAAAATCTTGAGTCATTATGGGAAGGTAGCGTATAAGCTGGAGTTGCCTGTAGAGTTGGCATCAATACAACCAGTGTTTCATGTTTCCTTGCTAAAGAAATGTATTGGTGATCTAGCTGTAGCTCTTCCTTTAGGAGTCACAGATGTTCAAGATAGCCTTTCTTATGAAGAAATCCCAGTTGAGACCCTTGATCATCACATTCGCAGACTAAGGAGCAAAGAAGTTCTGTTGGTCTAAGATGTTTGGGTCCGTTGAGGGAGCCACTTGGGAAGCAGAAGTAGATATGTGAACCAAGTACCCTTATCATTTCTCTGCAAACTCAGACTCAGATTAAGGTAGTAGTTCTCCTTAGATTATATCTTATCGATTGTCAGTTCCATCTATATGATCATCTTCATGTCATCACATGCATTCAAAATCAGTTCAGTCATTCATCATGTTTCAGACTCAGTTATGTAATCATGTTTTTAGTTATGCATATTCAGTATGTAATCTCAGTTCCTCAGTACTCTCATCATAATGAGTCTCATTTGTGGATAAATGTCCTCAAGGGGGAGATATTGTAAGACCCCCTTATATCATAGCTCAATTAAGCTCACTATTGCTTGTTAAAGTGGTACAAGACTTAGAAAATTTCACTAAGACCCCGTAAGATCATAGCTCAATTCAGCTCACTACTGCATAATAAAGGGGTACAGGACATAGAAAATTTCACTAAGTGTTAGGACTTAGTCATTTACAAAGACCCCTAAACTCTGATGATTCTATTTTTGACCTTCCCAATCTCAAAATGTTAATTTATAAGTTGATTCATGATCGGGGTTGTCGATAGTGCATCTCGGGTGAGTTTCAGACTTTTTCGGTGAGATTTGGGACCTATTTCGAGGATCAAAACTATGGTGCTACGCGATATAGTTGCGATGCATCAATTTTTGTGTAGGTGGGGAGAAACATGGCTCATCACATATCGCATTGTGAGAGCAATGTGGCACGTGGATTAGTCCCACACAATTTTCTAAGTTTTGGGTCCATGAGGGTATTTGAGTCATTTCTTCACCCTATCCCATCCATAACATGAAATTTAGGTACCCAAGGAGCATTATTTTCCCTATTATTCACAATTTCCCTCAAAGAAATCCCTTTTACTCTCAAGAACATACCCTAACCCATTCAAAAGAATTAAGGAATCCAAGCTCAAATATAAAGAAAACAATCAATAACCTTTACAAATTCATCAATTAAAGTATGTGAGATGTTCATCCATAGCCTTTTTCCACCCATGGAGTCCAAGAGTTCATATTTATGTTTTAAATTATAAATTATTTGTTTATGATGAATTATCATCATAAAGTTTTAACAGTTTTGATTATACATTATGTTTGCATTGGTTTTTTGAGGGAATTATCCCTTACACGTTGGAATGGTTATATTTTTATGTTAAATACCGTATTTATGGTTTTTAGTTTTGAAGCTATGTTATTATTACATGTTTTAAACCATTCCCATACTTTAATTCATGACCCTTATGTGTTTGATGAAACGGCTAAGTGTTGAATTTGGAATAATGAGTCCCTTCTATGGTTTCAAAGTTTTCATGTTTTCCTATTGTTATTCCATTGAGTCCTGGAGAATTATGAACACCCATTACTTAGATGTTTACGTAGTTTTTAGTATCATCAGAATGGTTTTAGATAAACTATGAGCCTTGTCATTCAGTTAGAATCATGTTCAGTTGTTGGCTTAGTCAAGCTCAATTTAGTCTAGTAATCAATGTATTTTAGCTGGGAGTAGAACTTAGCACCGAGTTAACATAGGGATGGAGTCTCCCCTGTCAGTTAGGCTTGAGGCACTTGCTTTCCCCGTCAGTAGACATAAGATGTTAGTAGCAGTCCCTAAGTTCATGACCTGCAGCACCACCGTAGACTTTGGGTCTTCTATCATTTAGGTATGACACCCTATTCCTTCAAGACATCAGATTAGTGGATCTACATAGCCAGCGTTAGTACTCGTGTAATGGTACAAACACCCTTTCAAAAATATTTCATTAAAGAAATTCCTCAGCACACTTTGATATTTCCAAGCTTTCATGGAAAAGGACTTTCCTTGTTATCATTTTAACCATAGTCATAACTATCCATTACTGCATCACGTCAGAAGTTATTTTGTAATTATCTATGAATTCTGTGATACTCGAACCTCAAGAATTTGTTACCCCTAATAACCTATCGTATAAGATCACTACACAACACATAACCTTTTTTCTACTAACCTGATGATACACGGACACCCTAGTATTAGATCTTGGTGATTACAATAGATTGTTATTGATTACTTCCACATTTATTATCTATATTTAAGATAGTTATCTTTTACTTATTGACATTTCTTATGCTTTCCTAGAATTGGCTAACTGAATGGTTTTAGGTTAAATGGTTCTCCAGCTTGAGGGTTATTATAAGTTCTACTAATTGTCATTTGGACCGAACTAGAGATAAGTAATAAAAGAATCTTTCAAGGGATGCTATGAAAAAGGATGAATTCATTCTTTTCTTTCTTTATATAGGTGATTTATATAGTTCAACACAGTAGCTCATAACTCAATTAACTATAGATATAGGCAAGAAATGAAAAATAAAACAAGATAAAAATAGGGCAGTGTTTCTATATAACCTGTCTCGCTATGGCATCTTGTGTGTTGTTATGATGATGTTGGTAAAGCGGAAGAATTCCTTATATAGTAGGATCATTGCGGCCCAATAGTAGTATCCTAGTATTTTTTTAATCAATTTATACATCTTCCCTCATTTCCCTTTCCCATTTCCTATAACAAAACACGAAATCACATTACGGTCTTTAATATTATCCCAATACCAAACCCATCTATGCATAAATAACTACTTAGTATCACATTGCTTTAAACCAAATATGAATCACAATAAGAAACTTTTCGCTACTAAAATTACCACTATCATACACCAATAACCCTATTTCAATGGTTCCTAACAAAAATTGGTTGTTTGTAATAAGAGATCCCAAAGTCATAAACCAATATTCCCTTACCATTTCACCAATGATAAGTCCATACACATCACTTTTTCATATAGTGTTCAATTAAACCACATAGCAATTAATTCCTTTAACTAT
Organism: Capsicum annuum; assembly: GCF_002878395.1. Classification (NCBI taxonomy): domain Eukaryota; kingdom Viridiplantae; phylum Streptophyta; class Magnoliopsida; order Solanales; family Solanaceae; genus Capsicum; species Capsicum annuum. The sequence goes on along the minus strand of NC_061116.1, from coordinate 115,333,128 downwards.
CAACAAATAATAAAGTTATAACTTTTCACAAATCATGAATTTCCATAGAAATTTAACAATCACATTTCACATATTCATAGTAATTCAAGTAATATCAGTATATATCAGTATCAATCTCAAGTTTGATTATTAAATTAATCCTTTTCATTATTCGTTATTTTCCTTATGAATAACTATCAGCCAATTATCCATAAATATACACCACCTAAATGACCAGATACCAATTGGAACCATCCTAGTACTAATTTACCTTGATTGTCTCATTTAGAACAAAGTCAAATAACTTTATTTTACCTCGTTAAGATACCAAGTGGAATTTAGAAATACCTATTGGGCTTAACTCATTCAAGCAAGCACACGAACTGCATGAAAAAAGAGAAAGAAGCAAAACAATTTTCAAGAATTCCTTATAGCTCCCAAAAGATTAAATGTGGATTTCAACACACCAATCGACAAGACTCTACTCGAAATTTGCTCTTGTGTTGGGAGACCTATAAACTAAGATTTGACACTAACTATCATAATTAGATTATGCAAGAACCTTCTCTAATCTATCTAAAGAAGAGAACACTTCCACCCATTTAAAAAATGCACAGAAGTCATTAAGAAATAATAAATTAAAATACCTCATTTATTACCACTAGCTTACAAAATATTTAAATACAACTAAAATTTTCCCTAAGGAACTAGTCTAAACAGGTATAAGAGCTAGTAAGAGAAATTACAAAGACACAAAACTTATATAATAGGAACAATAACAAAAGCCATTTGAGATATTTACAATAGTAAGTTTGGAACTCCTATTGATCCTGCAACCAGGCTATACCACAAACGCATATGATAAGAGTAATATTAGTACAAACAACACATATTAATAAGAATCATTGATCAAAATAGATTAAATAACCTACATATTAATAATGAAGATACAACTTAAGAGCTATTTATCAAAAAAATTTCATTAAAGAAATTCCACAACACCCTTGGATATCGCCAACCTTTCATGGAAATGGACTTTCCTTATTATCATGTTCAACCGTAATCAGAAACTATCCATTACTTCACCATGTCAAACCTCATTCTGTAATTATCTATGAGTATTTTGATACTCAACCCTCAAGGTTTTTTTACCCGTGATAACCTATTGTGTAAGATCCGTACCAACACTTAACCTTGTCCTACTAACCTAATCATACAAGAACACCCTAGTATTAGATCTCGGTGATTTTAATAAATAGATATTGATTACTTCCATATTTATTATCTAGTTTTCAAATATTTATCTTTTACTTCTTGTCATTTTTATGCTTTTATGGAATTGGGCAAGTAAATAGGTCAATGTTTGGGGTAGATGGTTCTCTAACTTGAGGGTTGTTATGGATACCACTAATGGTCATTTGGGTTGTGATACAACCGATAATTACAAATGAGAAGACATTTAATATTTTTTATCATCATATCACGTAACACATGTAAACCTTATAACTGTATTAGTGCATTGGGTTTCAAACCCTCTATAATGGATTTAGATACTCATACTGGAAAGAAACCAACAAGAATATCAGTAAAAAAAATTTTTTACTTACTTCTAAAGTTATATCTTGAAAAAATAAAGATGTTCTTCAGTCAAGAAACTAGGAAGAAAAACCTTAGAAACTATCCAATAACTCTCAACAAAAATGAAAAAAATAATAGTTCAAACTAAGTAGCTAAGTCTCTACTAAAAAAAACCTAACAAGAGTATTTATAATAGCCCACTAAGTTGGAATACAAAAATAACCAATTGATCTAAAAACCTATTCTACACCTAATCCATGGCCATACATAAACTTACGACATGTGTATTGCCTTTAAACTAGTTGTTGATTGTCTACTTGGATTTTTGGACTTTACATCATGAATTGACTAATTGATTTTGCAGGCCATATTTTCATCTACAATTCACAAGTTCTATTATCGGTTCAATAAGCTTCATCTTTATTTATGGGTCATATGCCAGATATGCAATTGTATTTTTCTTTGTATATTCACCACCTTTATAAGGTTCCTTTTTAAATTATTCTAGTCATTTGTTGACCTGATATGTTGTTTTTTATTAGATCTATGATTGTAAGTGCTATAGTAAATAACCAACTTTCTTATAGTTTTCTATCTTTTCCTCCTTTTGACTATTTTGACATCTAAAACCTACACATCTAACATTCATATACATAAAAAAAAGTTTAAAGACATGTAAAAAGTCAAGTAAAAGACATAGGATGTGCTCTATCTTGAAATTTATGGTATTGAATCCAAAAATTTAGGAACTTAAAATATTTTATCACAATCTTCTTCAATATATTGCATATAAAATATAGGGGACATAATTTGATCCCTATATTATAAGATATTTTACTTCACTAGATAGGATGATTTCCATGAACTCTTGGTTTTAAATATTCGATCTAATTTCTTGAACAAAGAGTCCCTTTCAATTCTACCATTCTAAATTCTATACAATCTCTTTAACATACTGTTGGATTCAATTGGTGTGAATGAAAAATGAAAAGTTTCTTCGAAGGGACACAACTCTTTGAGTTAAAGACACACTATTTTGGGAAAAGGTTTGACTGTTTGTATGGTTGTGGCTGTTCAGAAAAGACACACTCTTTTGAAGGTACAGACATGACTATTAAAAAATGATACACCTTCTTGGTGAACCATTGCCGCCTTTTGGAAGGGTTACTTAATGGATATATAAACCTGTATTTTTCTACAAGTTTTGTATGACTTTTTTTGCACTTGAAAAGATTTATTATCTTCTAAAATACTCCGTGTGAACATGTAACAGTTGAGGTAGTTCAAATAGAATCTAATCGTTTGAGATAGCATACAGTTGAATTGTTAAGCAATTTTATCCTAGAAGGAAAATTCCGCAACCTCTGTTACTTGAAGGGAATTATTTCCATGAGGACAGTGCGTGAAGTCGGGGGACTTGGCCTTTTTTTGTTTCATCTAACTTTTAGAAAAAACACACTTCTTTGAAAGGTCTTTTTGATCTTGTGTTGAGGTTGTTACATAACTTCATAAGTGTTCTTGGATTATACTTGAACTTGTGTTGAAGTTGTTGTTGTCATGTATAGATTCTTGTGTACCCGTAAAACAATAATCTTAAGGAAATAATTGAAAAAAAAAATTCTTTTTGCTTGTTTGGTGATATTTTCTTTTCACTAAATTTTTTTTCATAATCTATATTGTTTGGTTTCTGGAGATTAAAGCTTTAAGCTTTCTACTCTATTTGAACTTAACAAGTAAAGTGAATAGTTAAAATCTTTATCACAAGTTAGAGATCATTTAGTTGATGATTGGAAGCCATAAAAACTTCATCGATAAACTAGAAATAAGGGGTGTTTAAAGTTGCTACAACTTTATAAGTAGTATTTCAATATATTAAGAATTTACTATTTTGTTGTGACAAGAAAATAACTACTGACAGTCATGTGCATGATATTACAATGACTGTGGCAGCAACTAGTGTTTCCATAACGAGTCGTATGAGTGCTCTACAGGCAATGGCACTAGCGGAGAAAACCTAAAAATTTATGCGTGTTGATTTTAAAAGGTGGTATCAAAAGATGTTCTTCTACCTTACAACTTTATGTCTTAAAAAATTCACATATGAAGAAGCTCTAGAGGTGCCCGAGGGAACTTCGAACTAGGAGAAGTTTATCCTTATTCAGGTGTGGAAACACTCCGATTTCCTATGCAGGAATTATATTCTAAATGGCCTCATAGATAAAATGTACAACGTGTATAGTAGAATGAAGATGATAAAAGAATTGTGGGATGCTCTAGAAAGAAAATACAAGATTGAGGATGCTAGAACCAAGAAGTTCTTCATTGCAAGATTCATTGAGTTTAAAATGATTGACAACAAGTCTGTTGTATCTTAAATCCAAGAACTACAAGTGATCATCCACAATCTTCTTACGGAAGGTATGAGTTTGATGAATACCTTAGTTGAATATATTAAAAATATTCCTGATGTTCACATAAACTTTATTGTTGGTTTGATCGTGAATAAGATGTTTCAATTCACAGCGATAATAGAGAAGTTACCACATATGTGGAAGGACATCAAGAACTATTTGAAACATAAATGAAAAGAGATGTCAGTTGAAGATCTTATAGTAAGACTGTGTATTTACGAAGACAGCAAAGCCATGAAAAGAAGGTCGAAAGGACATTGCAATAAGTAGAGCAAATATTGTAGAAGACAACCCCAATAACTCCAAAACATGAAAGAAAGAGGACAGGAAAATAATCAACCTAAGAAGAAATTCAAGGAAAAATGCTACAACTGTGGCAAGATTGGCCAAAAGTCAATGGATTGTCGTTCCCCAATAAAAGGTAAAAAGAAAGACCAAGCAAATATGGATGAATTCAAGAAAGAAGTAGACGATCTATATGTCATACTATCTGAATGCAACTAGGTGGGAAATCCTTGAGAGTGGTGGATGGATTTTGGTGCCACCCGCCACGTTTGCACAAATAAGGAGTTGTTTGCTGCTTTTTCTTTGGCTCAAGGCGAAGAGGAGATATATATGGCCAACTCCGCAACTGCAAAGGTTGAAGGACCAAGAAAAGTATTCCTGAAAATGACATCAGGAAAAGTGTTGACTTTGAACAATGTCCTATATGTATTAGAGTGATGAAAGAACTTGATTTCTGTATCACTTCTTGAAAAAAATGAATTCAAATGTGTATTTATTTCTGGAAAAATTATACTTAGTAAAGGAGAAGTGTATGTAGAAAAAGGCTACCTCACTAATGGTCTATTCAAAATAAATGTAATGAATGTTCAAATCAATATAAGTTCAGTTTCTTTTTACTTTTTTGAGTCTAATGATACATGGAACGAAAGATCAGGATATGTCAATTACAAAACATTGCAAAAATTGATTGACAGAGAAGTTTTGCCAAACTTTGAGTGCAATAAATCAAAATATCAAACGTATGTGGAATAAACGTATGCTAAGCATCTATATAAGTCCGTTAAAAGGAATTCAGTCCCTTAGAATTAATACATACTAACATTTGTTATATGACATCAACACCATATCGTGGTGAAAATAATATTTTATAACATTTATTGACAATTGCACTAGATATTGTTTGTGTATTTGCTAAATAGTAAGGATGAAATAATAGATGTGTTTACATAATAAAAACAAAAGTTGAAAATCAGTTAGAGAAAAAGATCAAAAATAAAAGACATGATAGGGGCAGAGAATAAGAATCTCTCTTTGAGGAAATTTATATGGAGAATGGAATTGTACATCAAACTACGGCCCCATATTCACCTCAATCTAATGGAATTACCAAAATTAAAAATCAAACCTTTAAGAAAATGATGAATGCCTTACTTATTAGCTCAGTTTTACACAAAACTTATGGGGGAATCTATCTTTACAGCTAACCGAATATTTAATAGAGTGACCCATAGTAAAACACAATCAATTCCATATGAAAAATGGAAAGAAAGGAAACTCAACTTGAAATATTTCAAAGTGTGGGGGAGTCTAGCGAAGTTCCAAGTTCCTATGCCTAAAAGGGTAAAGATAGGACCTAAGACGATGGACTGCGTGTTCATAGAATATGCTAAAGTTAGTAAAGCATGTCAATTTTTGGTTTAGAAATCCAAACATTCAGTTATCAATGAAAATACAGTAATTGAATCAGACAATGTTGAATTCTTTAAAAACATTTATCCGATTAAAAATAGACATGAATAGTCTACTGGGAGGTCTAAACGACCTCAAGATGAACTAAGTAAGGATGTATATATTGATAAGAATCTAAGAAGCAGTACACGACAAATAATGTCAAATTCATTTGAATCAAATTTTGTAACATTTCTCTTAGAAAATGAGCATCAAATATTTAAAGAGGCGATGGCGTCTTCAGACTAGTCCTTTTGGAAAAAGGCAATCAATAGTGAGATTGGTTCAATATTAAGAAACCATACGTAGGATTTGGTTGATCTTCCTCCAGGAAATAAACCTTTAGGTTATAAATGAATCTTCCAAAGAAAAATGAAAGTGGATGGTACTATTAGAAAATACATGTCATGACTTGTAGTAAAAGTCTTCAAATAGAAAGAAGGCCTTGATTACTTTGATACATACTTGCCTATAATGAGGATAATGTCAATTCAAATGTTAATTGCCTTGATGGTGGTATATGGTCTTGAAATCCATCAAATGGATATAAAAAATAATATTCCTAAATGGAGAATTGGAGGAAGAAATTTATGTGGAATAGCCTAAGGGTTTTGTGGTTCCGGGAAAAAAAATAAGGTGTGTAAACTAGTTAGGTCACTTTATGGACTAAATTAAGCACTTAAACAATGGCATGAGAAGTTTGACCAAACCATGTTGGCAAACGTGTTCAGGATAAATAAATATGATAAATATGTTTACATTAAAAACATTCCAAATTATTAATTCATTGTTTGTTTGTATGTGTATGATATGGTGATCATTAGTTGAGATATTTCTAACATAAATTCTATAAAATGAATGCTCGAGATCAAGTTTGATATGAAATACCTTGGAGTTGCGGATGTGATCATAGGAATAAAAATTCATAGAACTCCACAAGGGTTAGCATTGTCATATTCTCATTACATAAAAAGGGTACTTTACAAATTCAAGTATTTGGAATTTAGTATTGCCAAGACTCCATTGGATGTGAGCTTCACACTTTAAAAGAATAAGGATGGAAGTGATACATAGTTGGAATATGAAAAAGTGTTGGGATGTTTAATGTAATCATGAACTGTACATGACCAGATATAACATGTGATATTAGTAAGTTAAGTTGATACATGAATAATCATAATAAAACTCATTGGATGGCAATGAAAAGAGTTTTGGGGTATCTTAAATACACTTAAAACTATGTATTGTATTATAATAAATATCCTGCGGTACTTGAAGTATATAGTAATGCAAATTGGACAACCGAATTGAATGAAGTAAAATCCATGAGAGGATATGTATTTACTATAGGTGGAAGAGCAGTCTCTTAGAAATTATCCAAAAAAAAATGTATTGCTCGCTCTACAATGGAATCATAATTTATGTCATTAGATAAAGTCAGTGAAGAAGCAGAATGGCTCCAGAATTTCTTGGAAGATATTCATTATTTGCAAAAACCATTGGCACTAGTATGTATATACTTTGATAGTCAAGATGCAATAGGTAGGGAAAGAAGCATGATGTACAATGGTAAATCTCATCACATAAGATGAAGACATGATACTATTAGAGAACTTCTCTCTAGTGGAATTATCACTGTTGACTATGTGATGTCAAAGGATAATATCTTGGATCCACTTACAAAAGCCCTAGCTAGAGAAGGAGTTGAGAGGACATCTAAGGTAATGGTTTTATGGCCTAGGACAAATCATCATGGTGGTAACTCTACCTAGTATACTAGAGATCCTAAGAGCTAGGATTAAGGAGATCTAATAAAGTTGAGTCTGACAGGTTCAACATTGTTAATATAACCAACCCATTCTCATGATGTAGAAATGTTTAGTAAGCAAGGATAAGACTTATGAAGTGAAGTCTTTTAATGATTATCTAAATTTGGCAGATTTGACCAAACAGTTTAATCTATAGGATTGAATGTTTGGAAATCACCTATGTAAGGGTGAAGTGGAAGCCGCTTTGAGAAGAATGTTAGTAAAGGACTATTCTCTAAGCTCTTATGAGACCAAGACGTGTTTGTGGCTAAAATGAACAAAATCATGAGAACCATCAATGGTAAAAGGCTGGTTGTATTACATATGTTGTCTAGGTGTACATTAAATCTAGACAGTTTAAAGATATCAAATCTATCGATTGACCGAGTGCATCTGATGCATATTCACTACATAAAGTTCAAAGGGAAACCCACTTATCCATAATGAAGCAGTCTTTACTTGATGATCACATACTTTTTCATAAAATTTTACAAAAAGTAGCTATTCCCCTTTCATATGGGGGATTGTTGGGTTCAATTGGTGAGAATGGAAAATGAAATGTTTCCTGGAAGGGACACAACTCTTCGAGTAAATGACACACTCTTTCGGGAAAAGGTATGACTATTTGTATTGTTGTGGGTGTTTGAAAAAGTCACACTCTTTTGAATGATTAGACATGAGTGTTCAGAAAGGATACACCTTTTCGATGAACCATTGTCACCTTTCAGAAGGGGCACTTAGTGGCTATATAAACCTGCATTTTCCATAGGTTTTGTATGAATTTTTATACACTTGAAAATATTTCTTGTCTTCTAAAATACTCCGTATGATCATCTAACTGTTGAGTGAATTCAAAGAGAATCTTATCATTTGAGGTTCTACTACAATCAGATTGTTAAGCCATTTTATCCAGGGAGGAAAATTCTACAACATCGGGTGCTTTTGGGGAATTATTTCCTTAAGGACACTCTGTGAAGTCGAGGAGTTTGGCCTTTTTCTATTTTATCTAATTTTCTAAAAAAAACACTTCTTTGAAAGGTCTTTTTGATTTTGTGTTGAGGGTGTTACATAACTTCTTAAGTGTTCTTGTTTTATACTTGAACTTGTGTGGAAGTTATTATTGTCATATACAGATTCTTGTGTACCCATAAAATAACACATACAATCCCTCTCTATTCTTCTATTTTACTAGGTGAGCCCACTTCTAGAGAAACTTAATTTTGCGATGGAAAAATAATTTATACATTGTACAAAATTAGAGATAACTTAGATGAGAACTAAGATAACGCACAATTATTTTCTCTAGGATCTAAGATAGCATGAATACCCCATAATCTATGGATATTGGATATTTCTAGCAATATGCTCAATTGCATAACATAGGTTTAGACTCTTTAATGTTATGATTTTAACATAGGCAGACGTGTGTATCATTTCCTGATAAATTAAGTAGTTAATGAACTTGATTATTATCTATTGAACTATCTTTGTAATGAATTTACCAGCCTAATCTTCATTCCAGAAATACAATCCCAAAAATATTAACCACGGAGTTCTACAATGCTAGTTTTTTTCTATACTCTTCTATTTTTCTAAGGTCTTGGAAAGGTTCCATGAGTACTATAATTGAGTAGTGATGTGTTCTATAAAGTTCAAGGAATCTCTTAAAAGAACTTTGAGTGTCAGCTAATCTTATGTTTTATAATATTATACCATCACTCATTAGGGAAAATATCTTATTTTTTCCCTATTACACCTTGTTGTAACTTAAAGTGGCCGTATAGATATTATTTTGTTGCTTTTGTTGCCATTTTTCATGATGTTTGCATGCCTCGGTGATAGATCTCATTCTTTAATAATTGAATAAATATTCTATTCTAATGAGCTAATCTTCTAGCATAAATTTTATGTATTCTATTCTATTAGTGGTTGATTCACACAATTCTCTTCAGTGATCTTCTCCTTTTCTACAGCCAAAGTATTCACCTTGTTGCTATCCTTATTAATAGGATTTGTATTAAGGTCTTTCCAGAGCACTACAAAGTTGGGCTATTTTTTCTCCTCCTTTGTGTTGAGTAGGGTTGTAATGACTTTATGTAATATCTACTTCTGTTTTGTGTATAGATATCACCACCCAATTTATGAGCCATGAAGGTACCTAGTTTACCATACCAGTAGTAAGCCAAATCATAGCTCGGAGCTATAAACAATGAGCTAATTAGGTAGAAAAGGGCATAAAAGATATATTTTTGCATGTAAAAACTTATAATAATAATAATACAACAATAATAATTGTGTAAAAGATATATAAAACATCAATAACCATCCCACGACCTAGTTGTATCGATACAAGAGCCATTAGTAAAAAAGAAACATAAGTACAAAAGCAGTCAAATGCAAATCCATCTCGAATAATGAAAGAGCAGACATAAGTAATAGAAGGAAAAGGGAAACTCCGACTTTGAGAGCTCAACCTATCTCCAAAAACAACCAACACATAATTGTCACCTCAACGGTAATCATTTGTGCTCGAATTTATGCAAAAAAGGTAAAAAAGTATAGTATAAGTACCAAAGCCATGGGTACTCAGTCGGCATCTTTGACTAACTTAGCTAAAACATAATATAACTATAAGAATATACAAATAAATAAGCTAATCCAAAGTTAAAGGGAAAACCTGAAATATAGCTCCAATACTATAAACAAATCAGCAAACAGATGCACAATACAAAACATAATAAATAAATATACAAAACTAGCCCCTAAAAGTCGGTACATTTGGAGAATTATATAACCCAATGCAGGCAACCATAATTTCGTAGGGTGAAATCAAGAGTAAAAATAACTACAATTGATTAATTATCCATATCTCAAGCCATAACTAAGAATCCATCCATAACATAACCCTCAGATTAGAACCAACTTTCTAATCTTCATACAGTACCCATTAATGCTAAACTTCAACTGGAACTCATATATTCAAATGCTGGACTTGAATCGAAAATTATATTGTTAAATGTTAGACTTGAACAAAAAATCATAATAAAAATGCCAATCTTAAACAGAAACTCATGATCCTAATGTCGTACTTGAACCAAAACTCATAATCATAGATCAGCGATCTGGAACCAGAATTAGTATCAACCCCTATGTACAAAAAAAGCATAAGTATCAAGGATTCCCATCCACAAACTTAAAATTATTCCACTTTAAGGATATGTTACACCCAACAAGTCTACAAGGAACTATCAAGAGTCTTGGCCTAACATGGGGCAGAAATGCCCACTTCTTATCCCCAAAACCTATTTTAAGGTAAAATCTACCCATGGATAGGCTAAGATATCTGGATAGCTAATAGATGTTAAATAAGCAAAAAATTTCCAAATGATAGCAAATCTACCTACACATAACAAATTATGTCAATTACCCCTAATTTACTGTTCCAAAATAGCTAAAATAGTCCAAATAATGCTAATTATGCCAACTATATCTCTAAAACCTAAAACCTATCTCATATCTAGCATAATATCTTAAATATACTATGAATTAGCTCAATTTATGTTGAAGCTAACCTTAGCCTACCTGGATGCTGAAGAAAAGACTGAAGAATATACTACACCATCAATTTTTTTAAGAAGTTTCCAAAATATGCCATGCGATCAAAAACATAATCTACTCTTCCAAATGTAAACAATAATACCCATATTACACTTTTGCACTTTGTGTTCCAAATTACATAAAAATCCCTTATGGGGCCAATTTATGAAATCACACTTTCAAAACTGATAATAAATCCCTCTATGTGGAAGGATCATTTACCGTCAAGGATGTGTGACTTTCCATCTCAAATGGTAATATAATCAACCCACCACTATTTTAGGAATTTTGGACAATGATAAAAGATTTAATCATGAAACAGATGGAACAATAATTAAGAGAAGAAATATGTTACTCGAGCTTATAAACACTTCAAAATCAACCACTAATACTTCTCTCAAGTTTTCATAGTTTTTAGGTTTTTATACTTTTTTAAATAGGTTAAAAATTGGAGAAAACAAGCTAACTGGGGAATTTACCAGATTCCCAAGTGTCCTATTATTGTATAAGCAAATACTAGATAGCTTAAGTGGTTATTGCTTAATTATACTAGTGTCGCATTAGCAACATCTCCTACCTGCACACACACTGCTTAAACAGTCCTCTTATCATTTAAGCAGTACCTACCATATGCAGCATATTGTTTATATGGTCCTCCTGATGCTTAAGCAGCCACCTCTTAAGTGGTAAGAGATCCACTTAACCGGACCTCAATTAGGCCACCCTGACTACTTAAGCAGTCGACTGGATACTTGAGCAGATCTTCACTTAAGAACGTACACCAACTATGTAATAATCTAATTTTTATAAAATATTTGTTTGTCTGATATACTCTTTTTACCCTTTCCCGTGGGTTCATTGTGGTATTTTGGGGGAATGGGAATGATTGGTACAATTCTCAATGCATTTCAATGTGATTAATGGAAAATTGTAGTTTTTGGTGGTTAGAAGGGCTTCATAGTTTATTTTACTCAATATTTATAGATATATGTGTCGGATGGTTAAATGGACTATGCTAGTAGATCCAGAACATCAATTTTAGGTTGGTAAAATAGTTGTTATGGTTTTATGACGTTTATATCCTATTTTGACTCTCAATTTCAAAAATTGTGAAATTATGTTTTCGGGGTCAATGATGTAAAAATGATATATTTTAAAAAAAATTGATATCACCATTGAGTCTAAAGTGTTAAATTTAGTAGGGTAGCATAGTTTGTTTGTGTTCTTCAGATTTTGGATGAATCTCGAGGGGTCCACAGAAGCTTTAAATTATCAAAGTCTCCAGATGGTGCATCTCTTAAGCGACACTTTAGTTATTGAAGTAACTAGGCTTGATAGCCAAAGTATCACTAAGAAACACCAGACTCGCTTAAGGGTTTTTTGCTTAAGAGACAGCCTGGTCGCTTATGTGACTGTCACGCATTAGTCAGGTATCACATTAACGAAACCTGGGTCACTTAAGTGATGTGAGCTTAACTAATCTGATTATCAATTAATCAATACCTAAGAAATATAAATTTCTCATTTTTTTTATTTTCACCATGTAAGAGACGTGGCGGTTGAGGTTTTGAGTTTTTGAGCGATTACCTCCCTTTTAAAGAATAGCCAAGCTCCAAACCTATTTCAATTACTTTTCTTTGATTTTTATCTTTTAAATCTTTTTAAAACTTTGATCCAAAAATAGAATTTAGGGATTTTAGCCTAGAAGGCCTAAATTAGTAATTTATCAATTTAAAATTCGATTTCAACTTATTTTTCCTTGCGTTTTCCTCTATGAGTGTCTTTAATCATGAGAAATATATTTTTATACTAAATTTCTATTTTCACCCTTCTTTATTAAAAACCCATTCTAGGAGTCCATTTTGAACCCAACCTAAAAATGGCAATATGGTTATCTTGGCTTTCTTTTGACATGTAGATTCAATATTTGTGCATTTTACTTGATTTCTGGTCCTTTCTTGAGGAGAAAGCTCCATAATAAAGTATTTTTAGATGATTTCTTTGTATTCGAGAATAATTTTTGCATAAATTACATTAGACTGGGTTGGGTAGTTAATATTGGTATAAAATCATGTTATAGGTATGAGAACAAATCATGAAAATTTCTTTCTAATTGTATTATGCCTGCATGGGGGCTTATGTTGTTATTATTTGATGGCTTTTTAGATATTACAGACTATGCATGACCGTAGGGGCTTATATGATATTGTTGAACTTTAGTATATATTTTTGATTGTATCTTTTCTGGTGAAGTAGCCTAAATTGGAAATTATATGGTATCAATGGCATATTTTCGTGTATTTCACTCTATTGGCATATGATTGCATTGCTCCATTGATTGATTCGCGTATTGAGTAGATTTTGGCTCACATGGTTGGTATATTGATTAGTAATTAAAAATTCTCATTCCGGTTGGTTGTGAGAATTATATCCTCATATCATATACATTCATGACACATTAGTACCACTATGGAAATGTTTGGTTTTTTATATTTTTATATACCCTCTTCTGATGTATGTGTCAGAGAGGATTTATGGATATTTGTTTTGGATAATGAACTGTATATGGGTTCATGAACCCCCCATTGGTCCTACCTCTTGAGAACAACTTGGTAGGAGTATATGGAGTTGAGCAATAATCTTGTGCAACACATAATCATTCTCATAACATCTCATACTTTATACACTTGCTATTATTATATGTTATGATTCATTTATGTCTTATTTAATACAAATATTCATGAAACATTGGTATTACTATGAAAATTCTAGAAACATGCACTATAGATATTTGTATTATATATTGGATTGTATATGGATTAACCACCCCTCCCCCATGGATCCTAACTTGGGAGCACAGCCTGATACATGTATACATAGTTTCTGTGTAATACCCCAAAAAATCCAAACCAATATTAGAGTCATGTGCCAAGATCATGCATAGTAAATCATGGTTATTTTATAGTTTTATGATTAGGTTATATGTATATTAAGGCTTCAAATAACTCCCAGCTATCAGATGAATCAAAATATTCCTTATCGATTGAATTCTTGAGAAGGATATTGGTATAGTCAACTTTAAACAAGCATATATCTCATTATAATTGAAATTTTTTAGCTCATGACCTATCAACAGATAAATAATTGAATTATCTTTCCAAATATACCAATTTTATCCAAATCTGATATCGAAGCAAAGAGTTATTCCTAATTTACTCCAGCATGTCAGGCTAAAAATAGTGTGAAGACATTCGTGACAACTTATCACATTTGTGAAGCCCTATCATGAAGCTCGTCAGCCTTAGGCAAAAACCAGCTGATAAGTGAAGACATTCATTATAGCTTATCACATTTGTGATGCCCTATCACGAAGGTCATCAGCCTTAGGCAGAAAACAGCTTCTATGTGATGACACTCGTGACAGCTTATCACATTTATGATGCCCTATCACGAAGGTCGTCAGCCTTAGGTAGAAACCAGTTCCTAAGTAGTGACATTCAGGATAGATTACCACATTTGTAATGCCCTATCATGAAGGTCATCAGCCTTAGGCAGAAACTAGATCCTAAGTGACGACATTTGTGACAGCTTATCACAAATGTGATGCCCTATCATGAAGGTTGTCAGCTATGATTTTTCAGTAACTGATAATTTATTTCATAAGGGTATTTTGGTCATTTACCTCACCTTCCATGACTTATAACCCTAAAGAGGCATAATTTTTCCCATTATTTCTTCGGTTAAGCATCTTAAAAACCCTCTCTTACGCTCTCAACCACAAGATTAGGGTTTCTACCAAACTCATCTCTCAAAAGCAAGATTCAAGCCTTTTTTCAAGATAATTGAGAATTTAGTTTCCCAATCTAAGAACTCTCCAGCAAATCATCAAGGTTTCCTTTCTAAGGTATGCATAGTGTTCATCTATGGATCCAATCCATTCATAGAGCTCAAGAACCATATTTTAAATATTATTTTCTAAACTTTTTATGGTGATATGAGTATGTACATATTGACGATTGTTTTTTAAGTTTCAATGTGATGTCTAAAGGTGTTTTCATGGAATGTATATGTTTGTTAATTGAACACCATAAACTTTAGGTGGTTTAATATGGTGCAAGTATGAAACTCACCTATGCCTTAAAGAATACATGCAAGGTGTTTTATAGAATGCTTAGGATGCTAAAAATTCATGTTCGTATGGTTCTATGATGTCTAAATGACAAGTCTATGTTAGCTATATACTTTCATATGAATCCCATGCTTTTCATGTGTTGCTATTGTGGTGGTATGAAGCACGTAAGATAATGGAGATATACAATATGTACACGAAATATATCCATGCATTCCCTACAATGTTTAAGATGTTGAATAACTATATGAAATATGATATCCCCTACTTATGATATTATGAATTGTGGACTCAAATCTTGTGATCAAGTCATATCATGTGTGTCAGTTTTCTTGTATCGATTTCTGGAGGTATTCATACCCAAAAAAAATAGTTGTGTGTCTAGAGCCATGTCATGTTGTCATGATAATCCCAGTCAAGCTATAATCTATAGAACTCAGTCAGTTATGTGACTCAGGAAAACCTCAGAAATCTCATGATCTCAGTTAACTCTCAGATAATAGTACTACTCCATTAGTTAATGGAAGTCAGTTAATCTGTCCATGTAATCTGTCCATGTACAGTCAATTAAATCATGTTTAGTCTCTTCAGATGGGAATAGAAGTTAGCACCGAGTGAACCCAAGGATGGGGACTCAACTACTTGTCTAGGGTGTGATTCTTAGAAGTCATCCTTGTGTTCCAGAACTACACAACCAGTGTAGGTTGAGACATCTTAGCCTATCAAATTATGGTTGATGAGGTGGCTTAACCTATCTGTTTAGGGTTCCCACCATTCATCTTTTGAATACCTGATAGCTAAGGGTCACCCTCAACTGTCCTTACCAGTGGCGCGGTATTGACACCCCTCTAATCGGGGCAGAGATTAGACCCCAACTTAGCCATATAGATTATTGGGGCCTATCGGTTAAACAATTACCTCCCATAGTTTCAGAATCAGTCTTAGGAACTCAAATAGGTCTTCAAATTTTAGTATATCAGGACTGTCAGATACATCAGACTCAGATACAGTTGCCCATGTTATTTGAATTTTAGTATCAGTCATGTTAGCCATCATTAAACCATGTATTATCATACAGGACTAGCTACCATTCACCCATAATTTCAGTTACTATGTATGCATGTTTGTACTCTTACGTTCATGTCAGTCAGACAGTTAGCATTGTTCATGCATGTAAACCCTATTTATATTTCACGTACCTCACTAGTATACTTAGTATATTCCCTCGTACTGACATATTTGTGATATGGTGCTTTATTTTCATGTTACACCATAGGTTCAGAGCCACAAACTCCAGATCAGCAGTAGTAGTAGCATTTGTAGTCACAGAGATGCAGTGAGTCCTCTTCATTTGAGGATAATATGATTTGATTTATTTATTATTATTTTAGCTAATTATCAATTTACGGAGTTAGTTAGAGACATGTTCCTTCAGCTCCTTACTCAGACAACACTTAGAGGCTTTCAGATTTAGTATTCAGACTTATGTTCAAATTTGATTTAGTTTTTAGTTATTTTGGGTATCTTTCACCCATATAGAGGTTATGTTTTGATAGATTCTTTATTTAGTCGAACCTTATGTCCTACATGTTTATGTTTTCTGCATTATTACGTTATATATTAGAGTGTATAGGTACAGATATCAGTCATGGGTTAGCTTGTGATCCTTTGGGGTCATAACCACCGTGTAGCATTTTGGTTCTGAAAAATCAGGGCATTACAAACATTGTAGCAAAGTCTAAGGTTCAATAGAGTCCTAGGAAGTCTGAAAGCCGCATTTAGTAGAGTCTTGTACATATGTCTGTTGCGCGCCATATTTATGTACAGGAGGTTATGAGATATTTTAAGAATAGTTCTCTTTCTTTAGTATTCATGTCGTGCTAGTAAACATAATTTTGAAGTCATCTCTCAGTCTAATCAGCTTTTCTCTTATTTTAGAAATATGCCTCTAAAGAGAAGAAATCAGCCAGCTCTTCAGCTCGAAGATCCTTTGGGAGAACATGTTTCTCATATAGAGTTCAGGACCATATTTACCGCTTTTGCTCAGTCTGTAGCTGCCCAAAATGAACAACCAGAAGTTGTTCCAGCCAACCCAGTGTCCAATTCAGCAGCAGCTATGATTTGGGACTTCACCCGAATAAATCCTCCATCCTTCTTTAGGTCTAAGCCAGACGAGGATCCTCAGGAATTCGTTGACCAAGTCCATAAGGTCATTGATATTATGGGAGTCACTTCTTCTTAGAGTACCGAGTTAGCCACATAACAATTGCAGGATGTCGCTCACACTTGGTACAAGAAGTGGTTAGCAAAAGGTTAGAGGATGCAGATGTTGTTGAGTAGGAAGGATTTGTCACGGCTTTTTTAGATAGAATCTTTCCCCAAGAGCTGAGAGAGGCCAAAGTTGTTGAGTTCATCAATCTCAGGTAGGGAAATATGACAGTTAAAGAGTATTCTCTTAGATTTACTCAGCTAGCTAGATATGCCCCTCATATGGTTGGAGACAATAGGGATGAGATGAGCAAGTTTATGTCAGGGGTGAATGATAGCATGGTAAATGAGTGTAGTCCTGCGATGCTGAATAGTTATATGACTTTAGCCAGGCTCATAACCCACACTCAGTAAATAGAGGAGCAGAAGGTTAAGACTAAGAAGAGGCAGAACAAGAGAGCAAGAGCAGGCAGTTTCAGCTTTACTCAGCCCAAATCAGAGGGAGGAAATCATTCACAGTTTCATCCTAAGTCAGCAATTCTAGCCCGTTCCTCTTCTAGTGCCCCATTTCCGAAGTTCAGGGACGGCAACATAGACAGAGCACCAGGCTCTATATCTTAGGGCAGTGTTAGCAATTCTCGAACAAACCTCCTTTGTTAGACTTGTGGTAAGAACCACATGGTTATTTGCAGAGCCGATAGTGATGTTTGTTTTGGTTATGGTAAGCCAGGAAAAAGGATTAGGGAGTATCCTCAACTAATTGCCCGAACCAGAAGGGTGCCACTTCTAGTGCTACTAGTGGGCAACGCCCAAATAGACTCTATATTTTTTAGACCTGACAGGATCATGAAAATACTCCTAATGTCGTTACTGGTACATTACAGATCTTTCATGTTCATGTTTATTCTTTGCTAGACCCAAGTGCATCCTTTTCTTTTGTCACTCCATACATAGCAGGCAATTTGGATTCAGTCCCAAAATTTTAGCAGAGCCCTTTTCAGTCTCTACCCCAGTTGGTAAAACCATCATAGCTCAGTGGGTATACAAGAACTGCCAGAGTATGATATTTCAGAAATCCATGTTAGCAGATTTAGTCGAGTTAGAGATGATTGATTTTGATGTCATTCTCGGTGTGGATTGGCTTTATTCCTGCTATGCCATAGTCGACTGTAGAAATAGGATAGTGCAGTTTTATTTCCCAAATGAGCCCATCCTAGATTGGAAGGGTAGTAATTCATCTTTCAGGGATCAGCTTGTTTCCTACCTTCGGGAAAGGAAAATAATTTCTAAGGGGTGTGTGTATCATCTCATGCATGTTAAGGATTCCAGTTCCGAATCTCCCAGTCTCGAATTAGTCCCAGTGGTTAATGAATATTCAGATTTTTTCCTGAAGATCTTCCAAGCATTCCTCCCAAAAGGGTAATAGACTTCAGTATAGACCTTCTCCCAGATACTCAGACTATTTCTATTCCGCCATATTAAATGGCACTAGCAGAACTAAAGGAACTGAAAGATCAGTTGAAGGATCTCTTAGATAAGGGATTCATCAGGCCCAGTGTATCCCCATGAGGTGCGCCAGTCTTATTCGTGTGCAAGAAAGATGGTTCTCTCAGAATGTCTATTGATTACCATCAGCTCAACAAAGTCACGGTCAAGAACAGGTATCCGCTTCCTAGGATAGAGGAATTGTTTGACCAACTTTAGGGTGCCAGTTTTTTCTCCAAGATCGACCTCAGATTAGGCTATCATCAGCTCAGAGTTAGAGAATGTAACATTCTAAAGACAGCTTTTCATACTCGGTATGGTCACTTTGAATTTCTGGTCATGTTCTTTGGTCTTACCAATGCCCCTGTAGCTTTCATGGACTTGATGAATCGGGTGTTCAAGCAGTACTTAGACACATTCGTCATAGTCTTCATAGATGATATTCTGGTCTATTCTCGCATAGAGCGTGATCATTTAGACCATCTCATAATCGTTCTTCAGACTCTCAGGGATCACCAGTTGTTCACCAAGTTTAGTAAGTACAAATTTTGGCTAATATCAGTAGAATTCCTTGGCCATATTATTTCTGGTACTGGCATTAGATAAAGTTACCCAGTATAGTACGGAACTTAGCTAGTTCCATTTGAATCTAGACTATCATATACAGTCACTCACTATTAGTTACATCAGTTATCACTAACTCATGATATCAATATTCAGACTCAGTAGTCGGCATTATCACAAATTCATTTATAGTTACTTATTCATGCATGTATTATCACGTTCATGTTATATTGTTAGTTAGTATTGTTAATGAAAAACAACCCTTTCATTTAGCCTACCTCAATAGCATACCAATATATTCAATAGTACTAATGCATTTGCGCTATGGTGTTTTATACTATAGGTTCAGAAGTACCAGCTCTAGAACATTAGCATTCCAGTTTCAGCAGTCAGAGTCAGCAGTGAGTCCTTATCATTCAAGGATGTTATGATTTGATTACATCACTTCTATAGTACTTAGTTTATTTCAGTAGTTGGAGTTAGTTGGGGACATGTCCTATCAACTCCTTATTCAAGCAGTACAGTGTTAGAGTCTTTCGAACTATAGTATGTTCAGATATTTTTAGATGTTGTGTTTTATAAGATATTTGAACCTAATGATCTTTTAGCCTTTTCTTATATATTATACAGTATATTATGGAGTGTTCAGGTACATATATCAGTCATGGGTTAGCTTGTGGTCCTTCGAGGTTATAAACACTGTGTAGCTTTTCGAGTACCAAATTTGGGACGTTATAAACTTGGTATTAGATCCTAAGGTTTAACAATGTCCTAGAAATTCTGAAAAGCTACATCTAGTAGATTCTTGTGCATGGGTATGTTGTGTACCACACTTATGGATAGGAGGCTATGAGAAGTTTTAGGGACAGTTTCCCTTCTTTCAGTTTTCATGACGTGCCAGTGAGCATAAGCTCAAATATAGACTCCCTGTCTAAATCCATTTTTCCATTCCATTTACTGAGTATGTCTCACAAAAGGGCTAACAAAAGGAGAACTGAAAATCAGTTAGTACCTTCGCCCGTTGAGGCAGATTCCCTAGACTTGTATGCCTTTCATGAAGAATTTAGAACCGACTCCCTCTCTTACTCAGTAGTAGCTTAGAGCAATCAACAGATTGTTATCCCAGCCCCTTCTTCATCCAGTGCTCTAGTGCCAAAATTCAGAGACAACAACAAGGATAGGGCTCCAGGCCCTAAAACTTAAGGCAGAGTTAAAAGTGCCTGAACCCATCCATTTTTCAAACTTGTGGTAAGAACAATTAGGGTATTTACTAAGCTAGCAACGACGTCTATGTTAGATGTGAAAACGCCAGGCCACAGAGTCAGAGATTTTCCCAATCAGGTTTTTAGAGTCAGACTACTAGTGGACAATGTCCAAATAGACTCTATGCTCTCCAGTCCTGACAGGATCAGGAAATTGTCATGATATGGTTACTGGTACATTATAGATCTTTCACTTGCATTTTTATTCTTTGCTAGATTGAGGAGCTTTCTTGTCATTTGTTACTCCTTATATAGCAGTTGATTACAGATTCAGTCCCAAAAATCTAGCAGAGCCTTTTTCAATATCTACCCCAGTGGGTAAAACCATCATAGCCCAATGGGTATACAGGAACTGTTCGATCATTGTAATTGAGAAAGTCACTTCAGTGGACTTAGTTGAATTAGAGATGGTGGATTTTGATGCCATTCTTGGTATGGATTGGCTTTATTCCTGCTATTCCACAGTCAAATACAGTCCAGTTTCAATTTCAAAATGAACCCACCCTAGAGTGAAGGATAGTATTTTAGCATTTAGAGATGCGGATGTTTCCAACCTACGTGCCAGGAAAATGATATCTAAGGGATGTGTCTATCATCTTGTTTAAGTTAAGGATTCTAGTTTCGAAACTCCCAGTCTTGAATCAGTATTAGTATTGAATATATATTCAGATCTGTTTTCCAAAGATTTTCTCAGAGTTCCTCCCAAAAGGAAAATAGACTTCGACATTGATCTTCTTTCAGATACTTAGCCTTTATCTATTCCACCATACACAATGGCATCAACAAAACTCAGAGAACTAAAGGAACAGTTGAATAATCTCCTAGATAAGGGATTTATTAGGACCAGTGTTTCCCCGTGGGGTTCACCAATTCTATTCGTGAGAAAGAGAGACGACTCTCTCAGAATGTCTATAGACTATCGTTAGCTCAATTAAGTCACGGTTATGAACAAGTATCCACTTCCAAAAATCAATGACTTGTTTGGACAACTTTAGGGTACCACCTACTTCTCTAAGATAGACATTAGATTAGGCTATCATCAACCCAGGGTTAGAGAATGTGATATTTCAGGGACAACTTTTTGAACTAGGTACGGTCACTTTAAATTATTAGTCATGTCCTTTGGTCTTACCAATGCCCAACAACCTTCATGGACTTGATAAACCATGTGTTCAAGTAGTACTTAGACATATTCATCATAGTATTCATAGATGACATCCTCGTCTATTCCCACAGTGAACACAATCAGGCCGACCATCTCAAAATAGCATTACAGATCCTCAAAAACCATCAAGTATCATGATATCTATTCATGTCCTACCTATCATCTCCATGATCATCACACATATTTTTGTACATTAGTGAAAATCATGTACATTTCCAGTTCCTAGTATAAGGAGTTCTAGTTTACTCAATAGTATGGATCATGTTCTAAGAATACAAAACTTTTTGACTTAGGTAATGATCTCATGACTCTTGTACTTGTGTTGTGTTTTACACTATTCTCAACCCACATGACTCATGTTCCACTCCTAGTGATCTGCCAAACTCAGGTTATGTAACGTATAACCTCAATTTAGATCCCTCAGTGAATCCATTATGTCGATGTTTCATCCCTTAAGCCTCAGTTACAACATCAGTTTAGTAATCGATATTCAGTAACAAACTCAGATAGTCCTATAGTACCATGGATTTCAGTTATCAATTACTTAGCCATTAGTATTCAGTACTTCAGTACTAGTCTAAACCTCAATAATTAAAAACTAGCATTCAAACCCAATATGAGTCTCAATTACATATTTAGTTACAGTCTCTGCTACAGTCTTAGATATAGTATAATCCTAGCCTCAGTTCAGAAATCAGATTAGTACCACATTTCAATTTTAGGTTTACTTGACCATAGCGTGTAGTTATCAGTTACATGTGCTATTAGTGTTTTAGTACCTCAGCTTACAAAATGTTTCCGAATCATGTTATATGTCTGTTCTTGCATTCGCAGACAACACAAGTATTTCATGAATTCATGCTCAGCTATCTCATGTTACTTAGTTAGTCCCTTTCTCATGTTCATAAAAACTCCATATTCTTAGTCTAGTTATTCAGACTAAGTAATGTTCAGTCTTACATGCCCAGTACTCAACCATCAATCAGTTAGCAGATCGGATGAGTCAGTTAGTAGGAATTAGTTTTAACAACTAGTACTTCAGTCCGACAGACAGATGGACAAGTTCACATATTTTCCCATTCTGTCCACCTAGTTGCACTATTCAAAGTCTCATAGATGTAACCATTCTAAGATAGACAAATCAAGAAGTTTCATGTTCAGCTCAATTCATATTTCATGACTTTATTTGTGGCTGCCCTATGCATCATTTCAATCTCTCCTTAGTATCTTCGCCGTCAACATTCTTTGAGGGATGTAGTGTCCTAAGGGGGAGATACACTACAATCCCATGAACTTTTATTACCTAAACATGTCATTCCTCTTTATTATAAGAACCTAGCTTAGAGTAGTGGGTACTCATAGGTGGACCTTCAAGCTCCAATCTTAGTCGTAAGCCATGTATACAATGGCTCAGTTCAGTTCAGGATACTTAGTCTATGTCACACATTACAGACTCAGTCATGTTCTCATGTTCCCATTCATATGTTTTTAGTAAAGGATATTTAGTTTGATATTAATGACTTTATCTATCTAAATATCTCTCCCATAAAGGGAGTGAAGAGATTTGAAAAAAAAGGAAAGCTCAGTACCCGATATGTCGATCCCTTCAAAATTTTCAGTCATTTTGGAAAGATAGCTTATGAGCTCGAGTTGCCTTCAGATCTAGCCTCAGTTCATCCAGTCTTCCATGTCTCTTTGCTTTTGAAGTGCATAGGTGACCCAACTATTGTAGTCCCTATTCAGAACATAGATGTTCAGAACAACCTCTCTTATGAAGATATTCCAGTCAAAATCCTAGACTATCAGACTCGTAGACTAAGGAACAAAGAAGTCCCTCTAGTCAAAGTTCTTTCGTGAAATCAGTCAATTGAGGGAGCTACTTGGAAAGAAATAAGATATGTGAACCAAGTACCCTCACCTCTTCTCTGCTAACTCAGATCTAGCTCAAGGTAACAGTTCTCTTTAAGCTTTTCAGTTTTATGTTTAGGTTTCAGTTGCAAGCTTGGTATCCATTTCATGTTCAGAATTCCATTATAAACATGGTATCAAATACCATTGCATATTCAATCATTTATTTATGTATCTGTTTAGTCAAATAATGATACATCAGATATGCATTCTCATTATGAGAAACTTAGTTCCTCATAACACTCACTCATGCATTCATGAATCAGTTACTCATGCATCAAATATGCATGTTCAGTATGATATATATTTAGTTTATCAAACATGTTAGTCATGGAGTCATGTTTCAGTCATTCATATTTAATATGTGCTTCAGTCTACCGTTTCTCCCCTCTCAATTAGTCTTATTCGAGGATAAATTTTTCTAAGGAGGAGATATTATAATACCCAATTTTATGAAAGTTATGGACATTTTACTGAGAGTTGTCAGAACCGCCCAGGTGAAATGGGAAGGTTGAAGGGCCATCAAGATAGCGATAGACCATCGCTTAAACCATCGTAGCTAAGGCAGTAAGTCAATCTTCTAGCTAAGGTGCAACGAATAGGTTGACGGACCGTCGAGCTAGTAATGGATCATTGCCCAAGCTTTTGCTACTAATGAAGTGAGTCCCTATTCTGGCCCAAGTGCAATGGTCAGAATGATAGACCTTTGAGCCAGCGACGGACCATCGCGTAAGCTATCACAGATCCTACTTAGCAATTTAAAGCCATTTTTAAAAGGGTATTTGGGCCTTTTTCTACCCATTTTAACCCTTAATTATAATAGACAATAACTTATAACTTCATTTTTCATTCACAACATCTAATTAGGGTTTCTCTCAAAGATCAATCCCTAAGAACAAAAAACCCTAGGTGCTTAATTCCAAGTCAAGAATTCAAGATTTCCTCCATAAATCTTCAGGAAACTATCTACCCAGGTATGTCAAGTGTTCATTCATGGATTTCTTTTGTCCATAAAGCCTAAGAATCTAACTTTAAATTATAAATTATGATGTTTATGTTGTGTATAATACCCAAGTTGGAATCGTTAAATGTGTTTTCATTAATTTATGATAGTGTGTCGATAGAAATCTACTAAATTGTGTTGATTTATGCAACCATGATGAATTAATTTACTGTCCAAGCCTAAGCTTATACTTATGCATGTAAGGTGTTTGATAAAGTGCCTAAGAGAATAGAAAACATTCCTTATGACTCAATTGTGACCAAAATGATGAACCTATGTTTCACCATTCAGTTCAAATGACTCCCATGTTATTTTTATGCTTTGTAATAGATTGATCTAATGCTTATGAGATTAGGCTTAGGAAATTTTGACTTGTTTACATGCACTTTTATTCATGTGTGATCTTATGGTATGAAATACTTCATTAATACCCCTGGTGATTGTACTATGAATTGTTGACTATGGTCATCTATCAAGAAGTGTCAAGTTTTGTCAGATTCATGCTATTAAGTCCTGGGGTACTTGTACTTTACAATTTAGCAGTGTGCCTAGAGCCAGTGTCATGTTTTCGAGATACTCTCAGTCAAGCCTTGTTCAGTAGGATTTAGTTAGTCTCATGACTCAGGAAAACTCAGTAATCTTAGTCAGTTATCAGATCTTAGTGATACTCTGTCATTCAATGGAATTCAATAAACTCAGTCCACTCAGTTTAGTATAATTAATTCAGTGTCTAATCATATGGAAGGAGGATTCAGTACCGAGTGAGCCCAAGTATAGGAACTCACCTGCGAGTAGAGGGTGTGATTCTTAGAAGCAATACTTGCATTCCAGAACTACGTAGCCAGCGTAGGTTAAGACATCTAACCTGTAAGGGTTGATGAGGTGGCTTAACCTATTAGATGAGGGTCCTACCATTCTCCATAGAGTACCGGTTAGATTATTGATCGCTCCTTACTAGGGGTGCAGTATTGATACCCTTCCAATTGGGATTACAAATTAGACCCCAAATCATCTATAATAGCTTATTAGGGGAATATTGGATAAAGGACTACTTTCTATAATCTCACTCTCAAGTCTTAGTAATAGAACTCAGATAGTTCTACAGAATTCAGGACTGTCAATATAGTTACCCGGTATAGTACGGAACTCAGCTAGTTCTATCAGAATCTAGACTATCAGATACAATCACTCAATATTAGTGAAATCAATTTTCTATAACTCATGATATCAGTTTTCAGAATCAATAGTCAGCATTATCACGAATTTAATTACAATTATTTATTCATGCATGTATTCTCGCATTCATGTTATACATTCAGTTAGTATTGTTCATGCATAAGAACCCTTTTCATTCATCCTACCTCACTAGTATACCAGTATATTTAATTGTACTAACGTATTTGTGCTATGGTATTTTATACCATAGGTTCAGAAGTACAAGCTCCAGAATATCAGTAGCATTCAAATTTCAACAGTCAGAGTCAGCAGTGAGTCCTCATTATTCGAGGATATTATGATTCGATTAGTTTACTTCTATAGTACTCAGTTTATTTCAGTAGTTGGAGTTATTTGGGGACATGTACCATCAATACCTTGTTCAGGAAGTACAGTGTTAGAGGCTTTCAGACTATAATATATTCAGAAAATTATTTCAGTTGTTTTGGTATTGATATACCATATTTTTAGATGTTGTATTTTATTAGATATTTGAACCTTATGGCCTTTAAGCCTTTTATTCCATATGTATACAGTATGTTATGCAGTGTTCAGGTACAGATATCAGTCATGGGTTAGCTTTTGGTCCTTTGGGGTCATGAGCATCGTGTAGCATTTTGGGTACTAGATTCAGGGCTTTACAGACCTAAATGGTTATCATAATATCTACTACTAAGGGAACTTTTGACCTCAAAAGTTAAGGATTAATTTAACACCTTAGTTTCTTAGTCCTTGAAAATTTCTAAGATTTTATCCTCATTCTCTTAAATATAACTTGACCTACGAGTCATAAAGAGTATTGACGCATCATTGGACCCAAATCATAGTCTGACCAGTGTATGTGGCTAAGTCTTCTGCTCTATGTATGAGTGGTTTACTACAGGTCATGAGGACTCTTTATGGGTTGTATTGTACAAATTGTTTGATGTCCAATATATAACCAAATGGCTATTGGGCTAACTATTATTGGACCCTACAAATCATAGCGTCCCATTAAGAGTTATATTAGGTAAGTTAGAGGGTCAATAGCATGTGTGTGCCTTAGAAGCAATAGCATGTGTGTGCCTTAGAAGCTGTCTTGGGTATTATTCATTATGATGAGTCATAATGGATCCCTACGGGTCATATAATAACCTATAGTCACTGACGACTAAATTTAAGCTTTTTAATTTAAGGGTACTTTGGACAATTCCCTTCCTACCTTATTAAAACCCTACTCTATGCAGTTTTGAGGATGAGCAGGTAACTTCAATAGACCAGGTCGCTGGATGTGTATGGTATAGTACAACTGGCACATGTGTCTGCATAGTTTTGTTTTTAAATACCCCAAACTTTCTTTAAGTCTAATTTAGTCTCTAAAAGATTTATGGATGACTTCCTAAGTGAATAATGATTTATCATGTGGAAAATTGAAGTAGATTTCTAATGATACCAATTTCACCAAAATCTGATATCGGAGTAACAAATTATAGTTTTTTTATAGTGAAATATCCGGGTTGCCAAGGTGTGATGGAAAGGCCGGCAAACCATCGCGCCTACAATGGACCGTCGCCCAAGCCATCACAATTGAGGCAGTAACTTCATCTTTTGGCCAAAGTAGGATAGACATATCGACAGACCGTCGAGCTAGCGACGGAACATCGCACAAGCCATTACAACCGAGGCAGTGAACCTATGTTCTACCAAGGCGCGACGAGCAGGATAATAGACTGTCGAGCCAGTGATAGATTGCCACCCAAGCCATCGTAGATCCTGTTTGTCAATTTAAAGTTATTTTTAAAAAGTTTTTTTGGGTCTTTTTCCACCCTTTTTAACACCTATTTATAACAGACTAAAGCTCACAACATCTCATTCCTCCATAACATCAAAATTAATGATTCTTTCAAGATTGATCCCCAAGAACAAGATTCACACCCTTATTTAAGAAAACTCAAGAATCAAACATCACCATTCAAGAACCTTCAAGCAAAGTTATTCTCTTTCAAGATTTAAGCTTTTGAGGTATGTTAGATGTTACTTGGGTCCCTTCTACCCAAGAAGTTCAAGAATCCTTTTTCAAACTATAAAGATTGTATATTTAGGAGTTTTCATGATTTATTTTAGTTTAAGTTCATGTTCATGTTATTGTTGTGTTTTGATTCATGTTCTAAGTTACAAGTTTCATGATTTAGTCGTAGTATGTGATGATTTGCATAATATTTATGACAAAACCTTCATGATTCATATTTATTGATGCAACCATGTTAATTAGATGTTGAAATTATTTTATAACTGCAACCATGTTAATTAGATGTTGAAATTGTTTTATAACCAAAGCATGCTCCCCATATGTTTGATAAAATGCCTATGTGAATGAGATAGAGCCTTTATAGCATGTTGATAAGAAATCCCCAATTATGTATAAGTTAATGTATGCCAATTGTTTGTTAAAAGGCCTTAGTGTATGAATAATGATATATTAACATGAATTCCTAGTCATGTGCAAGTTTATGACCTTCAAGTGCCTGATGAAATACCTCATTGATTCTATTATGAGTTGTTCACCATTTTCAAGTATTCAAGGGTTGTCATGTCTTATTTATTTCATGCTATCGAGTCCTAGGGGTATTTAATACCCGACAATTTAACTGTGTGCCTAGAGCCAGTGTCAATTATAGTACTATCAGTCATTTCACGATCAGTAGTATCCTCAGCCATTTATAGAATTTAGTAGAACTCAGTCAGTTACATGACTTAGGAATATCCAGTAAACTTAGTATCATTCCAAGTCTATTTCAGTATTTAGTTTAGAACACAATAACATTCAGTCAGTTAAAAGAATTCAACAGTATTTCATAAGTCAATGAAACTCAAAATTTAGTTCAGCTCAGTTAATCTATATGATCAATAATAGATTCAAGTCAGTCTAGTATAGTTTAAGAATCAGTTTGGAGTAGGATTTAGCATCGAGCGAGGACAGGGATAATGGCTTCCCCATAAGATAGGCAGAGTTATAAGTAGCATTCCCTATACTCTAGAACTACGTATCCATCGTAGGATGAGTATTCACCCATTGGACTAAGGCTTGGCTACTTCCCAGGAGTCACCCATTAGATTAGGCTTGACTTCCTTTTTAGGGTCACTCGTTCGACAGGCTTGACCATAGAAGTGTTTTTACCCGTGACACAGTACTGACACCCTTCTAGCTAGGGTTATAGGATGGACCTCATTAGTTTAGATTTGGGGCATGTCGGTTAGATGATTACTTTCCACAGTCTCAATTTCAAATTTAGTCTCAGTAATAGAACTCATTTCAACTATACAGAAATTAGGACTGTCAGATATAGTCAATTAGCTTAGTAAAGAACATAGATAGTTCCAGAGATTCAAAGATCACTTATTAGATAGGCTTGATATCATTTTTAGTAAATCATATTCATTATCAGTAGATTCAGAGATCCCCTGCTAGATAGGCTTGATCTTAGATTCAGTCAATAAGTATCAGTATCCGCAGATTCAAAGATCACCTTCTAGAAAGTCTTGATCTCAGATTTCAGTATTTGAAGACTTATCTATTAGAATTCAGTATCAGTAAACTCAGTTAGCAGTTATTTGTAAACACAGTTATCATTAATCCAGTTATTAGAATTCAATATTCAGTGTTACTATGATTTCCGTTATAATTTGTGCATTCATGCATGTGTCCTCATTCAGTAGTCTCATATTATCCATTCAGCTATAGTTCATACATATGAGCCTTTGTATTTAGCCTTACCTCATCTAGCATACCAGTATATTCTCACGTATTGATGCATACTTTTCTCTTATGCTATGGTGTTTTATACCATAGGTTTAGAAGCACGAGATCTAGAGCACCCTTAGCAGTTTAGATTCAGCCAGCAGTAGTAGACTTAGCAGTGATTCGTCATTATTTGATGATGTTCTATTTTTCTTCTTCAGATTTCTAGATTTAATATTTTAGTAGACAGAGTTAGTTGGAGGATTGTCCCATTAACTCTTTATTTAGATAGTTTAGAGGCTTTCAAACTAGATGTTCAGACAGTTTCATTAGTATTTTTTCTACTTTATTTAGTTGTCTTTTAGTTTCTGAACCTTATGGCAAGTTTTCGCCAGTTGTTTTCTGTATTTTTCTAGTATATTATACAGTGCTCAGTTACAGGTACCAGAAAAGGGTCGGCTTATGGTACTTTAGGATCATAAGCACCATGTAGCATCCGGGGTTCAGAATTTAGGGCGGCGTTATAGTGCTCTTGTCTAATAAACTTGTAGGTGCTGCTTGTATTGAATAAGACACCAGGTCCAATGAGATTTCAGCTATAATCATCACCAAGCTATAAAAGAATAAAGAGGATTCTTTATCAAATAGTTTTTGCATAAATCTAAAGAGTAAAGAGAGGCAACAAAAACTCTATTTCAAATAACTCAAGTATTTCTCATGTTATTATTATTATAGAATTATTAAATTGTGAGTGAGTGTTCTTGAGTGCAAATTTGTAATCGAACTAGTCATTCTATAAGAGTAGTATTTTCTTTTGTTGAGTGAGGTACTTAGGTAGAAATGCCTAAGCTTGTTACTGGTTAGAGTTAACCAATTTTTGAGAGAATCTTGAAAAAGGTGTCAAGGTTTTCACAGTTGAGTCTATAATTAAGATTTTGGTTATAGTAGAGTTTTTTGAGCTTGTGAGGGAAAACCATGTTTTTCTGCACTTGAGCAAGGGGGTTTCCATATTAAATCTTTTGTGTTGTTATTTTCCTTCACAACATTTTATGTTCTTGCACTTTAGTGTTTGATTGCATGTGATTGACTTTGAGAAACTTGGTCCCTCACTATGTGGTACAACCCCTAAGGGGTCCAATAATCGGTATCAAAGAAAGGTCACTCTAATAGGTTCACACTTAGAGTGTCTTGGTTCGCATGACTTCTCCATCTATCATAAAAGTAGGGCAATCAAACACTGGACCACCTAGATTTAATAGACATTACTATGGCTAGTGGAAAACAAGGATGTTTGTCTTCATTATGGCTGAGGACAGTGAGCTCATGAACATAATCCTTTATTGTCCTCATGTTCCTGTTACAAAAGTAAAAGAAAGAAATGCAACAAAAATAATTGTCAAAAGTAGGACATAGTTCAATGATGAAGATAGAAAGAAAGTTGAAAAGAATTACAAGGACAAAAAATTTCTACGTTGTGGTATAGGGCCTGATAAATACAATAGGATTTCTGCATGTGAAAATGCTAAAGAAATCTGAAACTTCTTGAAAATAGCTCATGAGGGAACTACAAATATGAAGCATTCTAAAGTTGACATACTAACTACCCAGTACGAATCCTTCACTATGAAAGAGGAGAGACAATATAGAAAATACATACAAGATTCACTTCTATCACAAAATAGCTACACTACCTAAGATAAATTACATTTTTTAAGCCAATGAGGAAGATTCTTGAGGGATCTGTCAAAATCTAGGGAAAGAAAAGTAAATGCTATTACTGAAGCAAGGAACCTAAAAACTCTCACTATGGATGAGCTTATTGGAAATTTAAAAGGCTCATGAACCAAAGAAGCAGCAAGAACAAGAGAATAAGTAAAGAAAAAAAGGAAAAATCTCTAGCATTGAGGGAACTAAAATTAGACTCTAACGAAAAAGACATTGATGTTGCCTATTTGGAAAAAATAATTGTGAGAGTTATGAAGAAAAGTGCCCAGTTGTAAAGAAATAGAAGTAGCAGCAAAAAGGAGAAACTGTGGAGGTTTGTCATAAATGTAAAAGTGTTAAGCACTTCATGAAGTATTTTCCAATGCACAAATTTGACTATCACGAATATATCAAGACTATTGGTGACAAAGTAAAGAGCAGGGACCAGTTTCTTATAAAATTAAGAAAAATGGTTACTGTTGATTATGCAGTAAGGCAGTCTCTAGAAATGTGAGAAGATTTGTCTAGTGAATCTGAGGAAGATGGGAAAAAGGAATATATTTCCATGGTAGAAGTGGAGGATGAGAAAGTGACCTTTCATTCGTTATTTGATTTTTTGGCAAATACTAAATATGAAGAAGAAAATGAGGTAACACTTTTTGAAATTAAAGAAAACTTAGAAAATTACTCGACTAGAAAAATATAAAAGTTTGCCAATGTATTGATTTATTCCATGTGTTGTATGACTAATGAAAAAACTACTTTGGAAGAAAAGGTAGAATGTCATGATCTAAAGTTAATAGCTCTAACTCTCCGTATATCTAAAATGGAGGAACTAGTTGCAAAGCTGAAATCTAATAATTTAAGCTTAGTTAATGAACTTGATAAATCTAATAGTTCTTATGATAAAGAGAAAAATAATGCTCTAGAATTAAAGACAGAAGATCAGGAGATGGAATTGATAGCTTTGACTCTCTAGATATCTAAAACTGAGCAATTGGTTGATAAACTTAAATTTGAAAATCTGAGCTTAGTAAGTGAACTGGAGAAATTAGATGTTACTTAGAGTAAAGGAAAGAAAGAAGCATCAAATTTTCAAGTTGAGGTTAAGGAGAAATTGGAGGATTCTCTAAAGCTTCTCGTGACTGCACTTCAAAAGAATGATGAGTTAGAGAGGGATCTAGTCCATCTAAACTTAAAATTCCTATAATGGAATGCATTTTCTCATATCCTTTATAACTTGACTAATCAAGGAGTTAATAATGGTAAAGGGCTTGCATTTCCATTGTAAACTCATTCACCTGGGTCTCTTGAAAAATCTGCTCAAAATACTAGTAACAAGGTCCATATCTCTATGTACTCAATGTGGTAGAAATAGACACCTGAAACAAGACTGCCAAAGATGTCTTAGAGCAAGATTGACAAATGTTAGACATCTATACTAGGGGATCAACAATCCAAAAGTTTCAAGACCTTGGAAAATATAAAAAATCTCACATTACCAAGATGGAAAAATAAGGATTTGATCACATCATTATCCTTCTACTGGGAACTCAAACTCAAATGGTTTCCTAAGTCCAACAAATAATTGTAAGTATAGGAGGGAGAAAAGGTTTGTATTTAAAACAATCTTCTTGATATATAATTGCCCAAGTCTATAAATAGAATGTACGATTGTATTCTCTTTCCTCAAACACTTAAAGGTAAAGGTATCTTATGTGATTATCATTTGTATCCCAAGAATGATCTCACAAAGATGTGAAAGAGGCTGACAAATTCAAAGTAATATAGCAGGAACTCTTGACAATTAAAGA
Organism: Capsicum annuum; assembly: GCF_002878395.1. NCBI lineage: Eukaryota > Viridiplantae > Streptophyta > Magnoliopsida > Solanales > Solanaceae > Capsicum > Capsicum annuum. The sequence continues at coordinate 115,299,846 of NC_061116.1, read as the reverse complement.
ATGCCAAGTCTAGGACTTGGTCCTCAGACCTATTCCCAGAAGAATTCATAGTGTGATATGGTATAATAAACTTAATAAGTTGATACTAGGATTGATCATATTAGTCGAACCTACTATCAAGAGAATCAATGTCTCTTAACTAAATTAGTTATGTTATGGAGGCAGGTATCCTTGGTAAATTCGGTACATATTGGTCTAAATCAATACCATACACTTGTAGTTATACATCCATGGGAGCAACTTTTCGAGTTGGACAAATGTGATAAGCACAAAGTTGAAAATTCACTTAAAATAGAGAGGGACCTTGTCCTATATCTCAGATTAGTATCTTGTATGTGAAAATTTTTTCTATTTTTCAATGAAAAATCCACATCATCCATCTCCTTGTGTTAGAGAAAGGTTTTCCTATTTTAAAAAGGAAGGTGAATCACCTAAAATATGATATTGATCATATCTTGTGCCCTAAAAAACCCTTTCTTATGCTTATTGGTCCCTTTAATCGAGCTGTATCCACTCGTTCTCTTATTAAAAAGGAAAATCCAAATCCCAAATAGCTCTTCTAAGAAAAACACCTTCCTGATGGTTGTATCTCTCCTAGTTTCACTTCTTTTAAAGGATTCTGAGCTTGGTAAAGCTAAAAATCCCTTCTTAAACCTTCCTGAAACATCCTTCTATTCTTAAACTTCCAAATTCACCTTCATATCTCAACCTGTTAATAAAGAATCATCCATGAATCTTCAAAACTACTCTGATAATGTTCTAGTGCATGAAACCTGGGTTACTAAAAATCTCATCTTGTTGCTAAACAGCCCAGGAAAGAGCATAGTTTATCACAAGAAAAATAATTTTAATAAGAAACCAAGAAATTTATGAAAATTATCCATAAGTCTTTTACTGAAAAATAGCTGACTCTTGAGAGACCTGGTTCCAAGAATAGAAAATTAGCTGAAAGAGAATATATGATCACTTGTACTAGAAGAATGGATGGGGAGAAAAGTGAGGTTGTATCCAAGAAACTTAGAAATAGGTTCTTGAAGAATCAAAAGTTATTAACTGAAAGATTTTTGATTCAAATGTGCTAACAGAACTTAGTACGGAGGAATTAGTTCAATTGGTTAAACATCAAGGTTGGATGCATCTCATGGAAGGACTTATTCCAACTATTCATGATGAGAGGGTATGGGAATTCTATTTCACTTTGGAATTGTCAAAAGATGAGATGAATCATACTATACATGTCCAAGAAAAGAAAATAAAGTTGAATGAGGAAACACTTGGAAGAATTTTTAAAGTTCCTAAATATAGGGTGAGAACTGTTTCCAAGAAACCGCCTTTAATAGAATTCTTAGTAAATACATAAAAGGTTATAGGTAAATCTGTGGTTGTAGTGAATAGGAACTCATTCAAGTGTGAGTTTTAATTGATTTTTGATTTTGTGAACAAGATAATTCTACCTAAGTCACAAAAGAGAAACAATGCCTCAGTCACCAATTTATATGTGATAGAATGCCTTTGCTTCTTTTAGTTCATTAATCTATTGCATTGATGATTGAACACATTCACAAAGTGGATCTTGAGAAAAATGGAAAGTATGGCATACCTTATGGATATTGGTTGAACAAAGTACTTGATCACTATGGCATTATCTGTGACTCTAGTACCCAAGGATCTACGGTTCAAATACTAGACATAAAAACAATGGTCATAATCGAGTGTGTCAAAATTTGTAGAATTTACCAAAGGGAGATCAGCAAGGAAATAAAGTAACTGAAGGTCAATTCAGCTACCAAGGATGAAGAAATTATAAAGCTCTAGGTGAAAATTCAGCAGCTCTCCAAAACAAGCCCATATGACTCTGAAATGCTAAGAATTAAGAATACTAAACTGAAGAAGAGGGTATCAATATTAACTGTTGAGGTTTTTATCATGAATGCAAAGATAAGGAATCTGAACACCAACCTGAACCTAAAATTTCAAAATCTTTTTCCCAATTCTTCAGCTGATAATTCTTCTTGATTTCTGTGGCTTTTTCCTTAGAAAATATAAATTATGTAATTATATAATACTTAGAAAATATAAATTATGTAATTCTATAATACTTATTATCTACTTATGAATGAATCATTGCTTTGTGTGTTACATTTATTCCCTTTAAATTACACAGTTAATTTTTATGTTAGTGTGGCCTAATTGGCAATGATTTAACTTATTTGTGCTTATGTCACTCATGGTTTACTATTCTTACTTTTAATAATGTCAAAATAGGATACTAATTTCATGTAGTAGGGACCAAGTACCATATTAAATGAGTTGTAGAATTGAATGACATGATGATAGGGGAAAGAAGTAGTGTGTTAAATAGATGAATAAAGAAAGTCATATTGACAAGGGAAGTACGAAAATGCACTAAATGAAGGTGCATGATAATAGGGGGAAGAAATTAGAGTTTTAGTAGAAATGACAACAAGGGACTAGGTCGCTATGTTATTTGATAGTGGAAGCATGATGGTAGGGGGAACATCAATCTTCAGAGTGGTAATCACACTGATTAAATGTGATGGATGTGATCAAAGTTGTATGGTTGGTTTGCCATCATCAAAATAGGGGAAAATTTCTATATGTAGATTTTAATGATGAGAATCTAACTTCAAGGGACAAGGTCCTTGGATGTTCATGTTATTGTACAGTTGGCATGTGTTTCTTCATAATTTTTTCCTCTTGTGTAACAAATTGGTAGGTGTTGCTTTTACTAAATAGGACACATGGTCCATTGAGATTTCAACCCTAATCCTCACTCAACTATAAAAATAAGAAAGTGGCTTCTACATTAAATAGTTTTGCACAAATCTAAAGAGTGGTAAAAGGTAGGAAAATCTCCATTTCAATATTGCTCATACATTTCCCATGTTCTTATCTTTTTAGTATGCTTAAAGAGTGAGTGAGTGTTCTTGACTTCTCATTTGTAATGAACTACTCATTTTATAAGAGTAGTGTTCTTCTTTGTTGGGTGAAGTGCTTGGTTAGAGTTTGCTATGCTTGTTGTTGGTAAGAGTTAACATATGTTTTAGGGGAACATGGTTGAGGTGTTAAGGTATGCTTGTTATAGAGGTATTGCAAGTAGGAGGAACCTAGAATTATGTTCACAGTCGAGTTTATAATTAAGAGTTCGGCTATAGTGGACTGTTCTAAGCGTGTTGGGGAAAGTCATGGATTTTCCTCCCTTTAGAAAGGGGGTTTCCACGTTAAATCTTGTGTGTTGTTATTTTCCTGCACAACATTTACATTTCCTACATTTTTGTGTTTGATTGCCTATGATTGATTTTAAGGGACCTGGTCTTTGACTGTGTGTTGCAACCGCTAAGGGTTCTAATATGACCCATATTCATAAAGCACTTAATAGGGTTATTTATTATTCATAATGTAATTAAACACTCGCTAAACTCTCTTAAATTATCCCAAGTAAGATACTTAGGTTTTCTAAGAAGTAGATCATCCAAGGGCTCAAAGGTTAATTTTCTTCCTTAAAAACTTGATTTTTAAGGTATGTTACTCTTCCCTCATTATTATTTTGTGAAAGGAATTAGTTTATTATATTGTTCAATTGAAATGTTTTGAATGTGGTTTTCTAACATGGTTGTTCCTAGAATTTTTTTCCCATTATTTATTATGCATCACTTAGTCTTTATTAATGATTATGAACTTTTGATGTGTGTGGAAATGGTGAATAAACTAAGGGGTCATAGTTTTTACTAAATTGATATTTAGAAAATTTTAGTTGGTTTTGAATAATGTCATTTCTTCAACCTATTTATGTAAATGGCTTTGAATTATGAAATCATCATTTGGTTTGACTTACTCACCTATTTTATTGCATTGCATAATTGGTAAACTAATGAACATGTATTTTAAAAGCCATGTTTTTTATTATAATAGTGAACAAATAAGGCGAGGCATTCCCCTAATATTTTGATATTAATTAAAAAAGGGCAAGGTGTTCCCCTATGTTTTAATGTGATTGTTATGGCATAGATATAAGCTTGCAAGTGTTTGTGTGTGATCATACCTATGGTGTTCCTTAACGGTTGGTTCACTTATTAATAATTGGTTTATGTTAATCTTTTTAAAAATTTTCTTAATAGGTGTTATGTAGAGAAGTCATGAAAGTGTGGGTCTTGGATAACTTGTACTAGAAACTCCTTTTTGCCGACATAAGGTTTGGTCTAGATGACCTGTGTGCACATGTCACACGATATGTATATTTTTGGACTACTAGTTGTCTTGATAGCTTTAGCTTTTCCTTAAATTTTCTTTGGTTTGTTTGGATAACATGCATTGGGCCTTCTTGGTGGGGAAAGCTGAACCCATATAGCCTATGGGTGCCTATTATGACGGTTGAGCTACATAGTCCAAGATAATGTTTTACTTTATGCTAAACATTGTTCCTTATCCCAATATATTATTTATATATTTATTATGATGTGGTTTATATGGTATTTGAAATAGTTTGACTTGATATTTTTTATCCCTTATCCCCGAGTTACATGCTAGTTTTCACCCCACTAACCGTATATGAATTTTATATCCACATAAGATATAGGCACCAGAGATACTGCTATTTTTCCTATACAGAGTTAGGTGTATTAGCTCGGTTCATCTGTTCGTTGTGGTAAAGTGGTAAGATTTCATTCTCTTGAAGACTTAGACATTTCATTAGTTCTTTAACACATTTGACTTAAGAATTTATGTTATTATTGTCATTGTAAGAGTTGGGGACATGTCCTAACAAAGACTAGTTTTGGTTTTCATTACCCAAAGGCTTTATTAGATTACTATAGACTTGGATGTTGTTGGTTGGTTGACTCAGGGTCGATTGCTAATTATTAGTAACAAGCATATCTTTCATTCTTTGAGTTTATTTTAAGCTATTCGATTATATCTGAAAAATTTGGCAATTATTGGGCAGTGTATGGTGTTTGGGTTATGTTTAGGGGTTGGTCTCTTATCCACGTGTACTTGGTATAAGTCTCACAGCCAAGCGCTAGTTTGGGTAGTAGATAAGTTAATATCAGAGCCTAGGTTTTATGTCATCAGGAGTCTACAAAGTTTTGGCAAGTAGAGTCTCTTTTATGGGTGTGTAGCAGCCACATATATATGGTAGAGGCTACGAGGTATTTAGGAATATTTCCCTTTTCTTGTGATATATTTTTGGGCTATAGAGTATAAGGTGTTGAATCTTCCCTAATTTTCGTATGTTTGCTTTTTAGATCATGCCTCCCTTAAGATTTTTTGCTCAAGGAAACTCCTCTGTCTAGCTCACGGACAATATTCATGGAACTCATCCTGCTTATGGGGTTCAGAATTGGACAAGGGCTTCTACAACGGATGGCTCTTGTGTCATTCCCCAAATTCTACTTGTCCTCCTCGAGCCCCAAAGGATAATGTAAATAATGGTAAGTTCTATCGTGTGATCTATTTGATTACTCAGTTAGTGGTCTTTTGGTCTTGCCAGTCTAAGCATAAGGATGATGTTACTCGTTCTTATGAGGTTATTAGATTTGTTAGTTTATGAGGCTCAAACATCTGATTTTCACTAGTTCTAAGGTCGAGAAAGATCCTCAAGGATTTATTGATGAGACGTAAAAGATTTTCTATTTGATACATGCGTCTAGCATAAATGGTGTAGAATTTTCCACATACAAGCAATAAAGTGTGGCATATCAATGGTATGAGGAGTAGGATCAGTCGAGGGATAAAGAGGTGGAATTGGTATCTTGATATGACTTTTCTAATGCTTTACATTATCACTTATTTTCTCAGGAGTTAAGGAAGGTTAAGGCGAGGAGTTCGTGAATCTGAGGCAACGTAGGATGACAGTGAAGGAATATGCCTTATAGTTTCAGTAGCTCTCTCACTATGCTTTCGAGTTAGTGTCCTCTATGACAGCTTAGGCGAGGAAATATACTTTGGGATTATCCCATGATTTTGTATTAAAATACAAAGTTACTCAATTGAACAAACACATAGACATATCTAGGTTTACAATGTACATGCACTAGGTAGAGGAGAAAAAGAAAAAGAAGGTTGAGATGAGTGGAAGGCAGAATAATAAGTTTTGATAGTCGAATCGAGGTAGAAGGTAGTAGTAGAGTTGTAAGGATGCTGGAAAATGGTTTAAGAAGAAGTGGAGAAATTCTAGTTCCTACTCTACTATTAGTGCTCCCTATCTTAAACTATCGGATAATTATCATCTACAGAATGGTGCTGGTCCCAAGGCACAAGGTGCCCAATCTTAAGCCAGCAGGACCCAATTAAATCTATCCCATCTTTCTCATAAATTTTTTGGATAGTTGCACAGTGGTTTCAGTGATAAAAGAAGAAATAAGTGTTTTAGGTATGGCCAACCTAGCCATTTTAATAGGAACTATCCTTTAGGAAATGTTTCTATGGGGGTGATAAGGTTTGTAGTTGTTTCTTCTTCTCCTATACCTAAGGGTTCTACTTTTGATTTTGGTGCTGGACGAAACTATCTCTATGCTCTTGCTACCCGTCAGGACTCTGAGGTATCTCTGAATATTGTTACTGGTACACTAAAACTTTTCTCTCGTGATATGTATTGCCAAATTTATATTAAGCATACTCTTTCTTATGTTACCTCTTATGTGGCTATTCATTTTGGTATTGGTCCTGAGTGTATTATAGATCTTTTTTTTATATCTACCTGATTGGTGACTCTATTGTGGATCGGAGATTCTATAAGGCTTGTGTGGTATCTATCTATGGTAGGAAGACATTAGCATATTTGATAGAGTTGGACATGTAAGACTTTGATGTTAATTTAGGGATGGATTTATGGAACTCGTGCTATGCTTCCATTTATTGTCGATCCCGAAGGTTCAGTTTCAATTTCCTAAATAACTAGTGATTAAATGGAAAGGTAGTTCCTTTGTACCCAATGAAAGGTTTATATCTTATCTTAAACCCCAAAAATCTATTTCTAAGAGGTGTCTCTAAATTTTAGTGCATGTTATGTATTCTAGATCTAAAGGTCCTTTATTTCAATCTATTCCCTTGGTCTTTGAGTTCCTCGAGGTGTTACCTAATGATCTTCCAGGTGTTCCTCCTGATAGGGAAATTGATTTTGGGATTGATCTTCTTCCGGACACTCACCCTATCTCTATCGCTCCTTATAGCATGGATCTAGCAGTGTAGAAAGAACTCAAGGAGCAGTTGATTGATCTTTTGGATAAGGGTTTTATATGTCCTAGTATTTCTCTTTGCGCGCTCCGATTCTATTCATGCATAAGAAGAATGGGTTCCTTTAAATATGCATTATTATCGATAATAGAATAAGGTCATCGTGAAGAATACGTATCCTCTTCAAAGGATTAATTATCTATTTGATCAGCTTCAGGATGCTAAGTTCTTTTCTGTTATTGACCTTCAGTCGTGTTATCATCAGTTGAAGATTAGAAAGGTGGATATCCCTTAGACCGCCTTTCAAACCCATTATGGTCACTTTAGTTTTTTGTGATGTCCTTTGGTTTGACTAATACCTCAGTGGCATTTATCATTCTTATGAACCAGGTTTTCATCAGTTCATGGACTTATTTGTGATGTGTTTATTGTTGATATATAGGTATATTTTAGGAATAAGGTAGATCATGTTCATCACCTCCATTTTGTCTTAAAAACTTTTAAGGAGCAATGGTTGTATGCTAAATTCTCTAAGTGTGAGTTCTGATAAAATGTTGTAACTTATCTATGTCATGTTGTTTCTAGAAAAGAGATTATGGAGGATTCGTAGAATGTGATGGTTAAGAAGTGGCCTAGACCCATGACTTCAATAGGTATTTGGAGATTTTTGGGTTAAGCCAATTATTATAGAAGGTTTGTGGAGAGCTTTTCAAACATTGTGTCCCTGTTAACTAAGCTAACTTAGAAAAAGGCAATGTTCTTGCAGTCAGAGGCTTGTGAGGGTTATTTTCAGAAGTTAAAGAATAATTTGACTTCAGTTATTACTATACTTGATGGTACCAATGGTTTTTTTTTGTTTATTGCAACATGGAGAGGTGATTGCATTTGCTTCTAGACAGTTGAAAGTTAATGAGAAGAAATATCCAATGCATATTTGGAGTTTTTAGCTGTAGTTTTTTCCCTAAAGATCTGACGCCATTATTTGTATAGGGTTCATGTTGTTATTTTCTCAAACCATAATATTTTTCAAGACATGTTCACCCAGAAAGAGTTGAATCTCCGGAAAAAACCAAGGCCTAGGTTGCTCAAGGATTACGACATGAGTCGTATTATCATCCAGGTGAAACTAAAATGGTTATTGACGCTTTTAGTAGTTTGTCCATGGGAATCTTCTCTCATATTGATGGGGAGAAGCAAGAATTAGTGAAAGATATTCACAGTTTGGCTAATCTTGGGGTTCATCTCTTGGACTCCAAAAATAGTGGTGTGACTGTTCAAGAAGTGACAAAGTCATCTCTAGCTGCTAAGGTGAAGTAGAAATAGATTTTTGATTCTTTTTTGATGTTTCTCAAGGATGATGTGGGTCGCCAAAAAGTGATGCCTTTAGAGATTGGGGGTGATCGCATCTTGAGGTACCAAGGTAGGTTATGTGTTCCTAACATTGATTGGGTGCGAGAGAAGATCTTGGTTGAAGCTCACGAGTCGAGGTACATTGTTTATCATAGTTCTACAAAGATGCATCAAGACTTGAAAGATATTTATTAGTGGAATAACATGAAGATAGATGTAGCAAATTTTGTGGCCAAGTGTATGGTGTGTCAATAAGTAAAGGTTGAGCACTTGAGGTATTGTCGTTTCTCTCAAGAGATTGAGTTTCCCGTGTGGAAATAGGAAGTGGTAAACATAGTTTTTTTTACTGGTATCCTGCGGTGTCGTGCCTATTTAGATTCTATTTGGGTCATTATGGATACGATGACCAAGTCAGCTTACTTCTTACTGGTGAAGACTAATTTCTTTATAGATGATTCTGCAAAGTTATTCATTGAAGAGATAGTTCAATTGCATGGTTCTCTAGTTTCCATCATTTCTAACTGAGGTACTCAGTTCTCATCTCATTTTTTGCATTCATTTCAGAGAGGTTTGGGGTCTAAGGTAAACCTTAGTACCATTTTCCACCCTCAAATAGATTAACAAGCTTAGAGGAACATTCAGACTTTGTAGGATATTCTAAGGTCTTGTGTGATCAATTTTGGTGGCAGTTGAGTTGACCATTGTCTCTTATAGATTTGGCATACAATAATAGCTATTGTTTGAGTATTGGGATGGATCCTTTGGAAGCATTGTATGGTATGAGGTGTAGGTCTCCTACTGGGTGATTTGAGTGGGCGAAAATAAAATGTTTTGCATGGACTTTGTTCACCAAGACTTGGAGAATCTTAAAGTGATTTGAGATAGGATTAAGACTGCCCAAAGTTGCAAAAAGTCCTATGCAGATGTAAGGTGGAGAGATTTGGAGTTTGATATGTATGATTTAGTTTTCTTAAAGATGTCTCCTATGAAGAAAGTGATGCAGTTTGGAAGGAAGGGAAAGCCCAGTACCAGTTATATTGGCACATATCATGTTTTGAAGAAAGTTGGGAAGGTTTCTTATGAGTTGGAGTTGCCTTCTAGTTTGAATTCTATTCATCTGGTCTTTCATGTGTCGATATTTAAGAAACGCGTGGACAATATTTCCTTGGTCTTTCCTTTGGAGAGTGTTGGCATTTCAGATTACTTGTCGTACGCAGAAGTCCCAGTAGAGTTTTTGGACTGAAAAGTCTATCAGATGAGAACTAAGGATGTGGCTTTGGTAAAGGTTCTGTGGAGGAGCCAAAAGCGTGAAGAAGTTGCCTGGGAATCCAAAGAGGACATAAAGTCTTAAAACCCATTCCTATTTCCTACTTTGAATAATCGTTCTTAAGGTATGTGTATTCCTTAAAATCTTTGTTTTTTGTCTTTGTTAAAGTTAACTGTGGATGTATTGGGAGTCAAATCTTGCTACTAAATGGTATGTCCTAATATTCGGGGATGAATGATCCTAAGGGGGGAAAATGTAACACATAGATTCTTAATCCTTGAGAATATCTGAGATTTTATCCTCACTATGTTTACCATGACTTGCACCATGACTTACGCAATGAGTCCTAGGGAGTCATGAAGAGTCATTGGACCCAAATCATAGCTTGACCATTATTTGTGCCTAAGTCTTCTCCTCTAAGTACGAGAGGCTCACTATGTGTCATGAGGACTCTTTACGGGTCGTTGTGTACAAATTGTAGTATTTCTAGTATTTACCCAAATGGTTGATATGTTGACTACAACTAGACCCTATGATTCGTAGTGTCCCATCATGAGTTGTATTTGATGAGTCATACGGTCAACAATATATGTGTGCCCTAGAAACTGTCTTGTCTACAACTTATGGTGATGAGTCATAATGGATCCCTATGAGTCTTATAGTGACCCGTAGTCACTGACGACTACATTGTTATCCTTGTTAATCTATGGCACCAATCGTAAAAAAAACCTATGACTCGTTGAGTCCAATCGTCGTCAACGCAGAATCTAATTTGGGACTTACACTGGAGACCATACGATTACACCTACAGACTTGTAACATATCCTTACGGCTCTTAGTGAGCTACTCGTACTTAGACCAAAACCAAACCACAAACTTACTGGTTTGGTGATGACTCATCCCAATGACTCCTCAGGACACCCTATGACTCATAGGTCCAATCGTAAGTAGGGCATTGAGATTAAATCTCAGGAAATTTTCAAGGGCCACAATCTAAGGTGTTTCAAATACCCACCTCTTCTACAGAAACAACCATCAAAGGATCACCCACACACTTTCTCAACATCGAAATACTAAACACCGAATGAATGGAGATAAAATTGGATGGCAACGCCAATTCATATGCAACATTAAAAGCCCCCATCAAAACCAAGTATGGACCTGTATAAAGGGGATTGAGCTTTCCTTTTTTCCTGAATCACATCACTACCTTCATGGTAGACAACTTCAAGAACACCCAATCACCAACACAGAACTCCAACTCTCTTTGCATCACACCCGTGTAGGAATTTTGGCAGCCTTAAGTTTATCCAAAATTACCTTCACCTTCTTCATGGCTTGGTGAACTAAATCAAGACCAAACAACTTACTTTCACCAACCTTAAACCACCCAATAGGAGATCTTCACCTCTTATCATATAAGGCCTTAAACGGAGCCATACTAATCCTAGAGTGATAACTGTGGTTTTAGGCTAATTCCATGAGAAGCAATTTGTTAACCCAACTACCACCAAAATCAAACACACAAGCCCGAAACATGTGTTCAAAGACTTTAGTTTCCTTTTCCACTTGCCTATATGACTGTAGGTGGAAAGCATTACTAAGGATCATCTTAGTCCCCAAACCTCGTTTTAACGACCTCAATAAGTGAGATGAGAACTGAGTACCCCAATCAAATATAATGGAAACTGGAGTTCCATGCAACTTTACAATCTCCTAAATAAACAACTTGGCTTAATCCTCAGAATAGAAATTAGTCCTCACTAGCAAGAAGTGAGTAAACTTATTCATTCTATCCATGATGACAAAAATTGAATCAAATTGTTGGCGAGACAGCGGAAGAGCAGTAACAAAATCCATATTAATTATCTCCTATTTCCACACCGGCAACTAAATCTCTTGACTCAACCCACCGAACCTCAAGTACTCTACTTTAACTTGCTAAAACCTCATGTACTTAGCCATAAAATTGGCTACATCCCGCTTCATATTATTCCACCAATAAATCTCTCTAACATCATGATAAATCTTTGTCAAACAAAGATGAACAATAAAATGTGATTCATGAGTTTCGGCCAAAATTCTTCCTCACAACCCATCACCATTGAGAACACGCAACTGCCTTGGTTCCTCAAGATATCATCACCACCTATCTCAAAAACTATCACTTTCTGACTACCTATATCATTCTTTATTTGTATCAAGATAAGATCCAACATTTGTTTCTCCTTTTACTCAGCACCAAGAGATAACCTTGCCATCTCATGAAAAATCACTCCACCATCCTCAGAATCCAAGAGATGGACTCCTAGACTAGCCACACGATGAATATCCTTCACTAAATCCCATTTCTCCTCATCCATATAAGTCAAGAATCCGATGGACAACCTGCTAAGAGCATCAGCAACCATGTTACCTTTACCTGGATGATAGAGGAGACTTATCTCATAGTTTTTCAGCAACTCAAGCCACCTCATTTTCCTGAAATTCACTTCTTTCTGGGTGAACATGTATTGCAGGCTTTTATGATTAGAATAAATATCAATGTGGACCGCATAAAAATAATGCCTCCAGATCTTTAATGCAAATGCTACAATTCCAAATAATGGGTCGAATAATGATTCTCATTAACTTTCAACTGTCTAGAGGCATAAGAAACCACCTTGCATTTCTGTATCAACACACAACCCAATCCCACCTAGGACACATCACAATAGACAAGAAAACCATCAGTGACTTCAGGCAGAGTCAATACAGGATCCGAATTCACTTTATCCTTATGCTCTTTGATAGTACCCTCACAAGCAGCACGCTATAAGAATGTCAACTTCTTCTGGGTCAACTTGTTCAATGAAGCAGCAATAGAATAGAAACACTCTACAAACCTTCTATAGTAATCGACTAAACCCAAGAAGATCCAAATATCAGATGGAGTCATGGGTCTAAGAAACTTCTTAACCACCACAACCTTCTGTAGATCCACCATGATCCCTTTTCTAGAAACAACATAACCCAAATAAGTGACAACATTTAACTAGAACTCACACTTAGATAACTTTCCATACAAATGTTGATCCTTTAGGTTTTGTAACATATGGCTAGGATAATTGGCATGATCCACCTCACTCTTGGAAAACACAAAAATATCATCAGTAAAGACAATCATGAACAAAACAAAAACATATAGAAAACCCAATTCATAAGATTAATAAATGCGGTCGGGTCATTGGTCAAACCTAAGGTCATTACCAAAAATTCAGAATGACCGTACCGAGTTCAAAAATAGTCTTAGGGATATCCACTCCCTAATCTTCAACTGATGGTATCTAGATGAAAGATCAATTTGGAAAAAATCTTAACACACTGAAGCTGATTAAAGAGATCATCAATCCTTGGAATTGGATACTTATTCTTCATAGTTACTCTATTCAGTTAGCGATAATCAATACACAACAAATGAGAATCATCCTTCTTATGCACGAAAAGAATATGAGAACCCAATAGAGACACACAAGGGAGGACAAAACCCATGTCATGAATATTTTTCAAATGCTTCTTGAGTTCCTTCAACTCAATCAGAGCCATCCTATAAGGAGGGATAAAAATAGGATAAGCATCAAAAAGAAGATCAATCCCAAAATACATTTCCATATCAGGAGGTACTCCATGAAGATCATTAAAAAATACCTCAGGAAATTCATAGAACATGAGGGCAGTCTACAAAGAAGTACCTTCAGTTCTAGAATCCTTTACATGCACAAAGTGATAGAGGCACTCTTTGGAAACCAATTTATGGGCTGCAAGATAAGAAATGAACCTTTCCTTAGCACTAGAGGACCACTTTCCCATTTAATTACTGGATTATTTGGGAAATGGAAATTGACCCTTTGGGTTCGACAATCAAGAGAAGCATAGCACTAATGTAACCAATACCTCCACAAAATCACATCAAAGTCTAACATGTCTAACTCTATCAGATCCACCAAGATCTCTCTACCATACACCAATATCACGCAACCCTTATAGACTCTTATATAAACAATAGAGTCACCCATGGAGGTGGACATAGAGAAAGGGTCTGAAATATACTTGCGATCAAATACAAAATAAATTGCCACATAAGAGGTCACATAAGAGAATGTAGGCCTAGGATCAAGTAGATAATATAAATCACAAGAAAACATTTTAAGTGTACTAATAACGATATTAGGGGATGCATCAGAATCCTTATAGGTGAAAAAGGTATACAGACGGTTCGGACTAGTGTCGGAGCCAGAAACAGAAGTAGCACCGTTTAGATGAAATAGCAATAGGAACCTTATTCTCACCAGAAGCAACCTTATATTGACAATCCCACTGTAGATGACCAGTTCGACTATATTTAAAGCACTAATTCCTGCCTTTTTAACAAAACCATGATGCATCTCCATAAAATTTACAAAGGGGATATGGTAGAGCTGACTAAGCCTCATTAGCCTATGACTTGGATCTTGGTGCTCTAAACCCACTATCATACTAAGAATGGAGATCACCTGACGGTATTGGATAAGGAGCACTAGTCGTAGAGTATTAACTAGAATTTCCCCATTTTTTCTTAGACCACTTCCCACCATCTCTACCACTGTACTACTAACCTATACCCTGATCTAAATAGCAAAATTTCTTACTATGCCATTCACTCATATCTGCTTTGTTTTTCTTTTCTTCCTCCACTTGTAGCATATACACCTCAAGTCTAGAGATTTCCTTATCCTTTTTTAACAAGGAAGCCTTGCTCTCCAAGATCAACTCATTGTATAACCCTAAATCAAACTTTCTCATTCTATCCCTCATGCTAGGCACCAATTCAGGAACATAAAGAGATAGATGATGAAACTTCAAGGCATACTCTATTACAGACATCCCGCCTTGATTTAGATTCATAAATTCCTTAGTATTTTCTTCTTTTAAATCTTAAGGAAAGAAGGGGTCAAGGAAAGAACTAGAAAAATCATCCCTCAAAGATGACTCATCATCATCACCCCTAGACTAGTCCTACTCCTCATACCATTGGTATACCACATCTTTCAATAGAAAAGTAGTGAACTTTACACCCTTCATATCAGTTACATGCATCACATAGAAAATATTTTCCTTCTCATTAATAAAATTTTGAGGATTTTTCTAACCTTTAAAGCTAGTGAAAATAGAAGGACTCAACCTCATAAATTGGTCGAACCTAGTGGTCTCAGATGATGGGGCAATAAAAAGAACACGCTCAGTCTGGAAGGCCACCATCTTGGTAAGAAAATGAATCAATTGGCAAAACTTAGCATTAGACATATTAGCTCGACGTGCCTAAGGATAGATAGAGGGAACCGATGGAGCTCCTCCAACGCAATCAGAAGCAGCAACCCTCGATCGGGTTTGAACTTTTAAAGTTGGAAGAGCTACATCAACATTGTCCTCAAATGCTATAGAAGAGTTGCCACAGGAATTAAATCTTTGGGGAGGCATGATCTGAAAAATGAACATATGGAAATTAGAGAAGATTCAAGACCTTAAACTCTATTGCTTGAAATAGAACAACAAGAAAGGGAAATATTCCTAAATACCTTTTAGCCTCTACCTTAAAAGTGAGGCCTGCTACACACACATAAATGAGACTTTTGTTGACACAACTTTGTTGGACACCCAATGACACCAAACCTAGGTTTTGATACCATCTTAGTCACAACACAAAATAGGGCAGTGCCGTGATGGGTTTCACGCCCTTGGTCAAACCTGTTGAAATAGTACAAAACATGTGGTGGCTGGTCGAGACTCTCGGGATTTGAAAATTCATTTTAGAGCCACCACCTAACATTTTTAGAAAATTAGGAAAAATTATTTTTATCTATAACCATACTTTAGTCTATGAAAAACATGTTGAGATTTTGAATAAAGGTTTTCATTACTTAAGGGGAAGGCATTAAACACCCATCAGAGCCTATCGACAGATAGTCCTTAGACTCAATTGAGATAATGATTTGAAAAATATTTACTTTGTTATTTTACAAAAAAATAGTAATAAGAAACATTTGTTGTTATGAATTTAAAAAAGAAAAACTCGACGTACATAGGTTGTATGGTTATGAAGCATAGAAAAATATATTTATCGTCAAATGTTACATATATAAATATCGTTGACTTGAAATATGGATAATGTAATAGCAAAATATCACAAGGTGGTAATATAAGCCCCTATATCAAAATATAGGAAAGGCTCTTATGGCCATATAAAAATCAATATCATATATATATATATATATATATATATATATACATATATGATTGTATGTATGTATACTTTGGAATATTATTTCAAAAGATATGCTTACTATGAATTGAAAATTAATTTACACCTTTAAAAAAATATAGATTTGTGCATTTTCAAAATGTAGGAAAATATGTGAAACATAATTTTTATTTATAAAATTTTGATAAATGACCTAGATGACAAATAAAAATGACGTACATGCAGAAACTATAGATGAAGTATATTAGAAAAAATATAGTATTAATGTGCTTATGTATGATAGTAAAAAATATATATATATAACTTTTGTTTTGAGAGGCCTTTAAAATCTTCATAGTTTGCTCTTTAAACTCTTGGAAAATCTATATATTTTTTGCATCTCTGAGACCTTAAAAATATGCTCTTTTAGTTTTCATAAAAGGTTATGTTCTTTGCTCCAAAAATTGTACCTTCTACACTAAAAAATCATATGTTAAGTTTATAAAGCTGTTGGGTTTTACACTACATAACAACGAAACTCATACTCTATGAGAAATTATAAGAAATGATGACTACATTCATTCAACCAAAAAACAAAATTAAAACTTGTCACTTGTCTTCTTTCTTTAATCAACATTTCTTAATCACTTACGTCTAATTCTATTGTATATTTGGAAAGGGAAACTAAAGGCACAAGCAAGGTTTCAAGCAATTTCAATTGAAGAACTACTATACTTTAATACTTCCCAACTACAATACCTGAATAATACTACTTTAAAGGCTCGATTTGTAAAAAAAAAATAAACAGCATAGCAACGCATAAACACATCTAAAACATTAAGCATATCAAAATCGACAGAGCTTATATCCAGTAATTTCCACATATGCAATGCTACCAAACATTGGGTAACACTTTAATAATAACACTCCAACAACATTAACCATCAAAAACACGAAGCATAAGCAAAATTCGGGCCATAAAAGGTTCAAACTTACCCCAAATCAAACTCAAAGTACCACTCCACCTTTTCAAAAGGGGAATCATATTTAATCTAATTTTTAGAGAGTAAATAACCACAATTCGACCAAACTTGAAACCAAAAATATAGTACACTTACATACAACTCTATTTCGAATTTGACATGACAACCTCCCATGATGAAATTTCAATTTAATCTCATTTCTTAGAGTCAATAACAAAACATAAACTTTCTTGGAAATCATATGCAAAACCATTTTTCAACAACGTCGACATAAAAACTTGACCGTATTAAGAAATAAATGCATAAAATTGAGAGCAGCAAAACTAATAAAGCATCTTGTTAACATTCAAAATTGACAAAACCTATGTCATAACAGCTAAGCAAATCATTTCTAGAGAAGAAACTGGATTCTAATCACATTTTTTGCTTTTCAAAGCTAGAATCTTAAGAAAAGCTCAAGGACTATCTACAAGCAAACATGTAAAAGCTAAGATAGAGCGGTTATGAATTATCCAAATCACTAGCACCTAATTAACAACATCAAAAAGTTTTTTCTCAAAACCTTATAATTAGATGATTCATAGATCTAGAACCTTACAAAGTTATAACAATATTTACAGAATTCGGCAAAATAAAGAGGGAGATAAAGTGAGAAGAGAGGGAATTCACACCTTGTGTGGTGCAGCAAACTTAGGCTTTGACGTTTAAGGAATTTCTAGCGACGAACTCAGGAACTCAAACTGTTTGCACCAATTTTTCACCACCGAATTTTTCACTCATTTTCCCTTTTTTGACCTTTATCTCCCCTTTTCTCTCTTTTTCAGACCTTGTTCCTCCATGAAAATGGAGGATCCATATTTATAAGTGAAAATTCAGACTTGAAAGTTCGAATGTAAAATAAAATTATTTTTAACATGTGCTAGTAAATAGAGGGGAAAAGATTTTTAATTTTGAATTCAAAAATAGAATTCTCAAAATATTTTGATGATTCATAAAAAATTAAAGGTAGATTTGAAATATGACTTCACTCTTGTATCAATTTGGGTCTGCTATTTGCTGAATTCTTGAAGTCACGGGTGAATAAAAGGGAGAAAAAAAAAGATTCTCGCTGGCAAGGGACTGAGGTGACGATGGTATGATTGCTAGGGTGGTAGCTAGGTCTGTTTCAATTTAGGGAAGTAGAGGACCAGTGAAGAAGAACAAAGAAAAATGGTCGCTGGTTGTTGTTGTTGATTTGGGAAAGAAGATGGAAATATTTTTGGCTGATTTAGATCTATCCGATCAAAAGACCATATGGTTTAAAATTAAAGTAGATAAAATATAGAAAAGAAAAAAATATAATATATATATATATATTATGAAAAAGCTGATTTAAAAAAAGGCCTTCGGGTTAATAGGACCTAAATGTTTACATGAATTGTCTTTTCAATAAAATTTATGTTTCTTTGTTGATGTGGCAGCATGTGATTGATTAATATGACATGGAGTGGATTGATGAAATGAATACAAGAATTGGACCAATTTTTTGGCTAATTTTTGGACTTCTTTAACTGAAATTTATGGACAATAATTGGGTTTTAGTAAAATAAAATTAAAATTACGTTATTGATTGCCCGAGTACTTTTTCCTACTGAAATTAATTTTATCGATGCTTCTTACGGTCATAAGAATTGTAGTTTTGTACGTAAGCATATAAATTATAGACATAATTTTATATATGCATTAGATTTAATAATTTGTAACTTTAATTTATTATAATAATATATATATATATATAAGAATATGATTGAAATATGTGCATATATATATACATATATTTATATATATAAAGAGAGAGAGTGAGAGAGAGAAGAATATATATATATATATATATATATATATATTATATTGGTAATTATATATAAGATTATAATAAAATATACACTCAAGCATATAATAAGGACACACATATTATGGGAATATATAGTCGCAATATATCATCTTATAAAATAAAATTAGACAAAATGCTAATGCGGTTATTAAAAGATATTTTTGTGATTTTGATGTTAAGACAATTATTTATATTTTGGAAAATAAATTCTCTCTTTCTCTTTTTATAATTCTTTTTCAAAATGTATAGAGATAAACTACAAATTTATTTTGAAAAACTATTTAAGGCCAAGAAGCACCAAAAAAATAGTTAAACAAAAAAAAAGTGAGTCAAAATTGGGTGCTAACAGTTTGCCTCTGATTGATTGAAGATTAGTGTGAAATTCTTTGGCCAATCACATTGAAATAATAAATTTTATTTCAAGAGAAAGAAAATTTGAAAGATTATGGTCGAGCTTTGATTTTTGAGCTTCCTACATATCTTGGATTTCATGAAAAATTAGGCCATTTGAAGTTTGTATCGTAGAAAATTTTGATCAATTTTAAAATTTATCTTAATGAAGATTGTGGTGACATCGGGTTCTTTCGAGGGTGATTACAAAGATTTTAGCATGAATGAAATGGATATGGGTGCACTTATCCTTGAAATGGTTGTTTGCGGGTAGCTAGGAATGAGAAAACATTAGCTAGAAATATTTATTGAAGATTTTGAGCAAAAAAGGGATTGTGAATTTTCAATAATTTCCTAGTGTTGGTTTAATACGACACTGGTCTATGAAACCAAGAATAAAATTAGATGACTGAATTGAGTTGAGGTTTTTTGCCAAAAATCATGACATAGGTAGGGATGCTTAACATTCTGCTAGTTTGCCCAATTTACTGCTAAAAGGGTAGTTCCACATTGTAGTGCATTGTCCTATAAAATAGGTAAAAAGGGTGAAAAGTACCCATTGTTCAAAAATTATAAATTTAAATTGTAATGTAAATAGTAGAGTTTAGATATTTAAACTAGTATTGTGATCTGCATTTATGGAGGCCTCCGACTTATGGGGCAGTAACTAAAATGTAGAGAGCCTTCATTGGCTGAGTGGTTATTATAGAATAAAGTCATCCGACTGGAGAGCAGTTAAATGATAAGCCATTTGACTGGTGGATAATTTGTTGAAGAATAAATCCATCTAACTTGTGGTTACTTGTTGAAAAATAAATTTCATCTGATTGTCATGCAGTGGTTGAAGAGTAAATCCTTGAACTATAAAGGTGACATTTTATATAAACTAGATAATGATATTGTTGTTGGGATTTTATGCTACTGCAATAGTGTCTTTCTTACTACCACCATGTCATATTTAGATGCATTTGCTGTGATAGTAAAATTTTGGTATGCTTGCTATAGTGCAAATATTTGATTGGTAGACTGTGCTTTAATTGCTAAAATGTGTGTTTTCGATATGGTGGAGCACTTCTTTTCTTATGTACATTATTTAATTTTCGACTGGGTGTTCCCCCCGCTAATGCACAACTAATGATATGACAAAGAATCATATTACTCATTCACATTCTCCGATATGGCAGAGGTTTGCTTTGCTTGTTTATGTACAATATTAAAATGTGGAATTCAACTTCATTTTATTCTGTAATCCTAAAAATATGGAAGCTCGACTTTGTTTGTTTATGTACAGTCTTCAGAATATAAGAGCTTAACTTTGTTGAAGTTAGACGGTATTTTCTTATTGGAAGAGTTATTCGACATAATTAGATGGTGATTCTTCAATTGGCAAAGTTATTGGATGCATTTAGGAGGCTAGCTCCAATCGGCGAAGTCTTTTGGAAGAAGTGAGATAGCCTAATTTTCTTATGAGGATCCGTTTTTTATTGTCTCTGACCTGGGTCTTCAAAATGTACCAGCTCAAGAATTCAAATAAAACTCTCAAAGTTTGTGCAGATTAGTATAAATATATGTGAAGATAAATTAGGGTAAGAGTATTTTGACTCATATTGTAGTAATAAGTTGCATGATATCTCTGATCCTGTTCCAAAAGCTTTACTTGATGTTGTCCCTTCTAGTTTCTATTTTCTTAGACTCAAAGAAAAATTATTAGTTGAGAGGGGGTGTTGATTTATGTCAACTAGGTATCTTGTCTTTGTCTATGCAATCCTCCAATACCTTCCCAACCACTTGATCATTCTCAAATCTGGAGTCTTGGTAGGTGGAAAAGTAAGAATGTGCTTCTAAATATATACACATTTATATATATATATATATATATATATATATATATATATATATTCATAAGTATATTACATATATAACAAGTATATATAGTAATTTTCTATCATTTTTTTATTATGACATGTTTTGAAATTCGTAAATCCTCTATTTGTTGATTGTGACCCATGTAGCTTTATCCTTCAAGTTGGGACGCTTGAACTTTTATCGATGGTATGATAATTCTATCAGTAAAATTGATTATATTCTAGGGAAATAGTAGGCGCAAAAAGGGGATTTTCCGAAAGGTAAGATCAACCCTTTTAGTTTGCCTATGTATCCTTGAAATAGGAATCAAGTTTGCACATAGTTGAGGGTAGAGAAAGAAATATGAAATGAAATGATTGAG
Source organism: Capsicum annuum (assembly GCF_002878395.1). Classification (NCBI taxonomy): domain Eukaryota; kingdom Viridiplantae; phylum Streptophyta; class Magnoliopsida; order Solanales; family Solanaceae; genus Capsicum; species Capsicum annuum. Next base: position 115,278,309 of record NC_061116.1, on the reverse strand, counting down.
TCTGACTCAGACTGCCTATGTATTCAAGTGGAATCAGGTCATGACGTGGTTCATTAAAAGGGAAGAAATGAAAATATTGAATGCTATGACTGAGCCTGACTAAGGTTTCCTCCGTATCCATGTGGAATAAGGTCGTAACATAGTTCAATACAAAACATAAATAAAATAATGTAATGATCGGTCTTGACTCATGCTACCTACCTATCCAAGCGAAATCAGATCAGGCTGTAGTTTAGTTTAATAAAAGAGAGTAAAAATATTAAGTGACCAAATATGATTAGGATTTCCTATGTATCCCAATGTGGGAAGTTAGGTCAAGCATAGTTTTGAATATATTAAATGATAATCTCTTGGGGCTCTTCTAAGGGAAATCGGACCCAATATGGGTTGCCTAAGTATCCTTCCATGGGAAGGCAGGCTAGCATATAGTTCTGTTATATTAGAGGAAAATGCAAAAGTTCAAGGACATAATAACTACTCCTAGAATCTTCCAATTTAGTACTTCTTGATGGCACCTGAATTGATCAGCTTCATGCTTACTGTGTTGTCAATATCTGCAACTATTATTGCTTCCCTTGAGAGTACTCGGTAAACAATATAAGCTCCATGCCAATTTGGCGCAAATTTCTCTTTAGCTTCATCTTGGTGAGAAAATATCTTCTTCAATATCAATTGTCCTAGTATGAATCGCCGAGCCTTAACCTTCTTATTGAACATCTTGGTCATTCTATTTTTATAGATTTAACCATAAAAGATTGTGTCCAATCTCTTCTCATCAATAATTATCAACTACTCGATCCTGCTATGAATCCACTCAGCATCATCTAGACCAACCTCCCAAATGATCCTTAATGAAGGTACTTTACTTTTGTTGGTATCACTTTTTTTGAACCATAAACCAACATGTAGGGAGTTCCCCAGTGGATGTTCTGATCATAGTGCGATAGCCAAGTAATGTATATGGTAGCTTCTCATTTCATTCCCTATTACTTCCACTATCTTCCACAAGATTCTCTTAATATTCTAATTTACAACCCCAACTTCTCCATTAATTTATGGTCGATATGATATGGAATTTTGATATGAGGTCTTAAACCTTCAAAAATCTCTCTCATTAGGTTTCTATTTAGATTAGCCCCATTATTTGTTATGACTGACTCTTGAATTCCAAACTGACAAATTGAGTTATTGCAAATGAAATCAGCAACCACCTTCTTTGTTACTGCCTTATGAGTTAATGTTTTAACGTATTTTGGGAAATAGTCGATAACAACAAACATAAAATAGTGTCCATTACATACAGAAGGATATATGAGCCTAATAACATCTATGCTACAAGCAAAAAATTACCAAGTGAATCCATCACATTGAGCTCATTTGGCGAAACTCGTATAAAATCCCCATGAACTTGACATTTGTTACATTTCTATACGTATTAGATATTATCCCTCTCCATGGTTTTAAAAAAGTATCCAACTTTCCAAAATCTTCTTTTCCAGTATAAAACTATTCAAATAGTGTCCATAAGTTCATGCGTGCACCTCTTCTAGCAGTTTCGTTGCTTCCGTGGCATCGACGCATCATAGCGATCCTAAGTCTAGGGTCCTCCTATACAGGATTTCCTTATTGAGAAAGAAGTGATTGGCCATCCTCCTTAAAGTTCTCTTCTGCTTCCTAGTATTATTTTCTAGATATTCTTTTGCTTTGAGTAAACTTTTCATATCATAGTACCATAACATTCAATATGGTTCTATATCTATATGGAAATAGTATGCATAATGATCGTATATCTCCACCTTGATGGGATCTATGTAATTCTTATTTGGATGCTGAACCATTGAAGGTAGTCTTGCCAGGGCGTCGAAAAACTCATTTTGAATTTGAGGGATATACTGGATCTCAATATTCATGAATTGTTTGCTCATCTTCATAACACATGCACATAAGGAAGGATTTTAACATTATTAATAGTCCAATCTCCTTGTACTTGATGGATTAGCAAATATGAATCTCCTATTAGAAAAAGCTCTTTGATGTTCATTCCACTGCCATCCTAATTCCGAGAATGCAAGCCTCATATTCTTCCGTGTTATTCGTGCAAGTAAACCTAATCTTCACCTAAATTAGATAATGTTGACCTATTTCTCAAACTAGAACTGCTCTAATTCTGACTCCTTTAAAGTTCGATGCTCCATCAAAGAACATTCTCCATCCATCATATGGTTTTTAGTTTTCTTTTCCTATAAACAACACTTATTCATTAGGAAAGTAGGACTTTAGTGTTTTGTAATCTTGATCCACTTGATTTTCTATGATGTGATCAGCTAAATCTTTCCCTTTAATGACTTTTTATGTCGCATACACAATATCAAACTCACACACAAAAATCTATCATTTTGCAAATTCTCTAGTAGGCATCGGTTTTTGAAAGATGTAATAGAATGGATCCACTCTTGAAATCAAGTATGTTCTACACACGGATAGGTAGTGCCTTAACATTTATGCAATCCAAGTCAATATGAAATAGTTCTCTCCAACAATATGTACCTTGCCTTGTATGGCCTGAACTTCTTACTTAGGTAGTAAATGGCTTGATTTTTCTTTGTTATCTCATCATGCTGACCTAACAAACATCCAAATGCACTATCCATAAAATATAGATATAACCGCAATGGCTTCGCTCAAGCAAAACCAATATCGGTGGGTTAGATAAGTACTTGATTTTGTCAAAATCCTTCTGACATTCTTTATTCCATCCAGTGGAGCATCTTACTTCAACAACTTAAATATTGGTTCACAAATTATCATGGATTGGGATATGAACCGACTAATATAATTTAATCATTCTAAGAAGCTTATTACATCCTTTTTGGTCTTAGAAGGTGGTAAGTCTTGGATTGCCTTATCTTGTATGTATCCACCTCTATATCTCTCCTACTAATATTGAATCCTAATAACTTTCTTGTGGGAACTCCAATGGTGCATTTGGCTAGATTCAAATTTACATCGTACCTTCTCAGCCTATCAAAATTTTTTTCTTAAATTATCCTAGTGTTATGAACTCATTTTAGACTTGAGAATGGTATTTTCCACATACACCTAATCTATTTGTGAATCATATCTTGAAAAGGGTAGTCATGTCCCTGTAGCAGTATACTTTCATGGAGTGATAAAGGCTATCTTCTCTACATTATTTTCATCCATCAGGATTTGATGATATCCTGTAAAACAATTAACAAATAAATGCAACTCATGATTTGCGTAGTTATCAATGAGAATATGAATATTTGGGAGAGAAAAATCATTCTTCGGCACTAGCATAATGTTGTCCAACCATATGTGATAATTTTTGACCCTCACGACATTATCTTTTATCTATTTGGTCACCACCTCTTTGATCCTTAAACTAAAATCGGATTTTAATTTCTTTATTTTTGGCTTCACTGGCGGAAACACAAGGTTAATTGATAGTCGATGTGAGATGATATCAGTGCTCAAACCAGGGATGTCATTGTAAGACCAAAAAAACACATCAAAGTATTTATTGAACAGACTTATCAACTCTTGCTTCCTTTCACCCTTCATGTGTATGTTGACTCACCTTTCCTTCACCGTTTCTTCAGCACCCAAATTTATGATTTCAGTTTTGTCTATATTAAGCTTCTTTTGACTTTAAAGTTTCTTTATCTCATACAGTAGGTTTTCAGGCATCATACTTTCATTGTACTCCTTATAATATTATTCATCGCTCGCATTTTTCTCAATGGATTCATTATATGTCATAATCGTGGAACAATGATTTTTTTCTAATATTTGTGCAAAAAGTATAAAAAGTTAGTAAAGTAAATAGATATTACAAATATGAGAAGAATTTTTGAAAATAATGACTTTTTATTAATAGGAAACCACTGGGCTTTGGCAAGAAGCAAGTAGCAAAAATAACTTCGGCAAGATTCAAGCCTCAATTGAACATGCAAAAATAAATAATTTTAAAAGCAACTACAATTCTATACTACCAAGACTCTTGTCAAAATAGGATTGGACTGATGGTCCAAATCTGTATGACTTCTCCAGGCTCTACATCATGGATGGTAATCTTTTTGAAATCCATCTTTATTTCACCCTCGATCATGCCTATATACAGATTTCCTATTCCCATTGTGATGACTTTATCAACTACTTTCTCAAAAACTAGGACTTGGGCTAGTATGAACACCGTCATTCCTGATCCTTCACTGCAAACCCCTCTAGAAGTGGGCTTATATCTAAGCCCAGTAGTACCTTTCTGGTGTTTCAACTGGATTGCTTCAATTATAATATCAACTTTTGGTCCTAATCCTGTATTAGGCTGATACCTATATTTGAGCATCTTCAACGTGACTATCTTTGCAGCACTTAACATTTTTACTTCAACTAGATATATCTTCTCATCAGTCTTTGTAGCTTGCATTGTCTCTAGATTATGGAAAGTTACTCCATCTAACTCCTCAGTGACTGGAACTGACTTGATAGAATAGATGGGATGATTGATCTCCCTATGGATGGTAACTTTTATGCATCCCAAGTCAAACTTACACACTAATGAAGGGTAGAAGGAATGATTCTTTACATATAGACCCATGGCCGTTACAGCAATAGGTAATAATTGGATGATACATCAATCACTTGAAATAAGATGGGAAATTTAGTTGGTCCAACTTGAAGGTTAGGTAGATTTCTCTGAAAACACTCCTTTGTGATCTATCAAAGGCTCTGACCTTCACCGGACTCTATCTTATATCTTCTATATTTACACCTAATTCCCTTAGAGTGGATAATGGATAGATGTTACAACCTGAACCACCATTGATCAAAACCTTATTCACAATTTTGTCATGATATCTGACTGTAATATGGAGTGCTTTGTTATATGAGACCCCTTCTAATGGTAGCTATTCATCATGGAAAAAGTCCTTATTTTCTTCTACCATTCATTTGATCGCTATAACAAAAGTTTCACTTGTGCTTTCCTTTGGTATGCTAACACCACATAACACTTCCATTAAAGCATTTCTATGAGATTCAAAACTCATAAGCAAGGACATAATGGATATATGGGATGGTATTTTCTTTAGCTGTTCTTTGACTGAATAGTCTTTGGGTTGCATCTCTTTGTAAAATTTTACGGTTTCATCATCGGTAATATTCTACTTTGGTTTTGCTCTTTCTTGGGAACTCCTTGATTTGGATCTTCTGGAGCATAACACCTTCCTAACCTTGTCATCCTATGAGCCACAACATCGTCTATCATTTTCCCCCTGACTTCAGCTTGGTAATCCCATGTGACTGCTTTAGTGTCACAATCAAGCCTCTCAGGGCTATAATGGTCACCATAACTCTTGCGAAGCAAGTAAGAATAGTCAAAGGATCCCCTAACTGAAATATGATAAAAAGTTGTGTTAGGGATTTGTGGTGACTTCTTATGTGTTCCATACAGGTACAATATCTTTCTCTAAGTTATACTATTCATTTAAAGTAATCATGTTGAATTATCAATTTCCATGATTTAGCAAGGTGTTGTTATTTAAATTTGGAGCATCAACAATTCATTTGATTACTCCTTTCCTGATTAAAAACTTAATCTAATTCTTCAAACCATAACACTCTTTCGTGTCATGCCCCTAGACCCCTGAGTGAAAAGTGCATCACTTGTTGCCATCAAAGTTTTGATAGGTTGGGTTAGGGGTATTTCTTTCAACCAGGTATAACAATCCTACTGCCCTCAATATTCCAAATAATTTGGCCAATGGTTCAACAATTGGAATGTAGTTTCGGGTATTTTTTTCTTTAAGATTTCAACGTGTTCTTGGTGCATATACTGATCTAGTTTGGTGAGCTGGAGCTTGGAAAGGGGCTTATAGTCTTGGTGGATTTTTGGTATGCTGGACCTTGAGGTGGATTGTAATGCAATTAAGAATTGTACACTGAAACATGTGCAACGATCTGTGGATTATTAAGGTAATGATAGGAAGAATTTTTATCTTGGTAGTATGGTATGACAACTGAGACATCTTCTTTCTTATTTTTATTACCGCCAATGGTACCATACTATATGGACTTACTTGAGGCTTGCAATGAAACCATAGATGGGATATTTCTTGACTTGATGCCTTCTTCTATGAGATCTCTTATCTTGACCAATTCTGCAAAATTTTGGCCTATCATTGACTTCATCTTATCAAAATAAACACCCATCTGAGCTCAAACAAAATACTTGGAGAGCTTAACTTCATCCAGTGGAGGTTGGATCCTTGCAGCCTAGGTCCTCCTACTCCACGCATATTTTTGAAATAATTTTGATGGCTTCTTCTGTATGTTAGAAAATAAAAACCTATCTTGTGTAATCTTGATGTTAAACCTAAAGTGGCTCATGAAGTCTTCAGCTATTTCCTGCCAATAATACCACTTACGAGGGTCTTATTGGGTGTACCAAGTCAAATCTTCTGCTAATAAACTCTGAATAAACAACATCATTCTGAACTTCTCATTCCTTCCTTTGCCGACCAACTTGTCGTAATAGGCCCTTAAATGTGCATGTGGGTTAAACTTTAGTGGTTTGCACCTGATTGGCATGTTGATGTCTAGATGAATGCACAAGTCATCATAGTACAAGATTTCCATTTCTCTGGTGACCTACTTATTTTAATACCCTCTCTAGACTTTTGAGTTGAGCTACATTTAACCTTTCTTCATTTGATTGGACATCCTTCTTAATCCTGCATAATGATCAAACTCATATGGAGTTTTAGTAGCATATACAGGTGGAAGATGTATTTTGAAGGTGACATGTGCCTCAAGTATGTGCTGCATTGTTAAATTGACTAGAATCATAAAATTCTGAGTAGGAAATGAAATATTAGGTGCAGTTCTGATAGAAGGTTGACGAGAAAATGAGGCTTGAGCATGTAAAGGTAGATTTGTTAGCTTAGTAGGAGAAACTGGGAGTAATTCCACATTTGAATCTTGGAATTGAGAGAGAAATCTAGCCACTGTAAGCTTGGTCAAATCCCGTATTTGACGTAATTCTTCTTTTAGGACTTCGATTTCTTATGTCATGCTGGCCACTTGTTCATTATTTTGAGTGTCTTATAGCCTTTGATAGATTTTAGGATCATCCACTGGTATCATTGCAGCATTATCCTTGTTAGTCATCTTGTATTTGGACCAAAGGTTTCATTGGGATTTCGCCAGTTTGCGAGTCAACACAAATTAACTTTCTTTTTCGTGATTAAAAAAGAAAAAGAAAAGAAAGAAAAGAAAATGGAAACCATGTTAGTTTTGGAGATACTAAAAATTTAACAAGTATGTCACATATATATATGCTAAGTTGGTGATATCCCAAATGTATCCTAGTAAAGAGCCTCTTTTCACCAAAGGTAGGTTTACGTTGCAATTAGTTTGATGATAAATAATTCTTTTAAACACATTTGGATTTGATAATAAACAAGACTTTCACTAAACAAAGGGAATTAAGAGGTTACATCAAAATAGATAGATGACAGCTTAGAAAGAAAGTACATGGATGGCCGCAAGGGCTTACATTAGGGTTGGACATGCGACTCTTTAAGGAATTTAAAAAACAACAAAGAAAAAAGATCTAAGGCAAAGTTGAATCATTATAACCATCTCTACATACATTAAAATTTTATCTTAGGTGGTATTCTGGGTATCCATCAGGGTCATGCTCATGTGCTAAGTCTATATCCATCACTCCTTCACTTTTGGGATCATAAATGTTGGAACCAAGTTTTAAGCCTTACTGGGGGTCTTCTTACATCCATTCCTTAGATTTTTCTTCAGGGTCGTCCTATTTTTCTTCCTCTATTTTTTGGTCTTCCTCGTGATCTTTTTCAGTGTCTTCCTCAGGACATTCTTTAGGGCCTTACATAATCGCTTGAATTAGGTAATTGATTGATTCTAGGACTATTTGATCATACATGGGTGTGGTGAGATCCATGTGGGGAAGTACTTCTTCCCTAACCCATTTGACCCCCCTGAGTGTCTGTGAATCCTTAAAACCCATCTATACTTGGTGAAGCTATGTGGCACATAGTGGTGCACCACACATAATACTCTAGTATGCACCACTTTTCTCCTTCCATTTTCAGCATAATCTTGTAGTCCCACTCTATCTGTGAGGTCATCACTCATGCTGTTGGAATCAAGGCACCATCACTAACCTTGTATAGTACCATGACTAACCAAAGCAAGATATCTTGGATGACACCAAACTATTTAAGGACTCGTAAAGGCGCATACGGTTGGATGCCTCATAGCCCAATCAACTTTATAAAGTATAAATTCCTAGTCTTGACAAAGTCCAACCCTGCCATCCAAGAATACTTCCATTGGATGGAATTCCTGATAATAATAATAATCAAAAACTTGTGCGAGTCTTCTTCTCCAGTCGGCACAATTCAATACCTTAAACGATATTCATGGCTTTGAATTTTGTTACGTCCATCGACTGTATAATCCATTATGGAAGACGGCAATAGAAGTGTTTTATCACCTAAATTTGTAGTAACAGGTTGCAGCCCCCAAAAAAGTCACTCCCTCTAGAGTAGGCGGATAATGACCGAAATACCTCGGCGAGGATCATCTGCACCAAGGCGAGTCTTTATTTGTTCATAAATATATTCATCACTATCAGCAGAATATTGATGTCAACACAATGATATCTCATTGGAAAGATCATAGTTTATAAAAATGCCAAGATGAAGACCCTTGGCCGCATATACACCCACTGACTGCGGGTATATAAGAACTTATTCTAGTACTCATCATAACTCTCCAGACATTCGTACCTTTTAAAAAGATAATATATCTTTACCTTCCCATCCTACACATTCCTTAGTGATGAAAAGATATCCAAACCTAAGAGCCTTAGAAAATCCTCTTGTCTCAAGAATGATAGGAGCACCGACAGCTTCCCTCTAAGAGGCAGCTCAATGAAGACACTAACTTCCCATAGGGTAGGGATGAATTCGAAATCTAAAGACCTGAAGGTCACCGTGGCTAGGTCCCAGAATTCCATCAATAGTGTAGTGATAGTTTTATTGGCTTATAACATCATTAGTGACAACACAGTACCCAATTGTTCCCGAACCTCTGTACCATGCTCCATATACATATTTCTCCACCAGTTCTGCAGGTTGTCTAGGGATGAGATGACCAATTGGATGTTTGCCAGATTTTGATTAATATTTATCTAAAAGGAAAAATAAAGGTATGGTAAGTCATTTATCCCAAATCTATCATGTGTTTTAGTTTAGACCATTCACACCAATCTTCACATAAAAGGATGTAGTCAGGTTTGTAACCTTCGACAAAAGGTTGGTTTCCTAATTGCGATAACTATGCCATGGATCATCTCGCCTAAGGTGTATGAAATATGGCCTATTTCTAGAAAGTTTCTCTAAATATTTGAGAGCAATACTTAGTAGCTACGACAAAGTGCACTAACCTAATAGCATCAACTCTGAAACTAAAGAATCCAAAGAAGGTTTGGAGAAGTGTAAGACAACCCCGGGTTAAACAAAGTATGTGAATTATTTACGACCAAAACTCGATAGAAAAATGCAAGTGATAAAGAAATACCAAGTAGTGTTTTCGAACAAATACGAAACACAAGTTTGCATTTGGCTTGGGTCCTTTCACACAAAGTAGGATACAAGTACGTGTAAAACAAAAAAACTAAATAAAATCATGATAAGCCTACACTAAGCATGTTAAGATAAAAACCTAAGTTCATTACTTCCTAGTGAAGTTGCCAAGATGTTGAGCCCTCTTTCGAAGCTGTCAAAATAGCACATAACATGTGGTGGTTGGTCGCGAATATTAGTTTTTGAAAATTTATTTTAGAGCCGCCACTAAAATTTTTAAGAAAAATAGGAAAAACCATTTTTATGTATAACTCTATTTTAGTCAATCAAAAATATTTTGAGATTCTGCGTGTAATACCCAGTACTTTTTTCTTGCTAATTTTATATCAAAAATGTCTAGAATTAGCTTCTAAATTGAATGATGGTTATTCTATGTGGGAAATTTAATAAGCTTTTCATCGATATAAGATTTTCCCAAACCTGATAACCGGTTCAAAAGTTACAACTATTTCAAGTTACCATTGTAGAATAGCGCCATATTAGTCAGTGGTACACCGCACCACAAGAGGAAATGACATTAGTAAAATTCTAGTAGGGGCCCGAGATTATGACGCATTACACCAGAGACCAAATTTATAATTGCCCATTTTTCAGTGTCTCAGCGCAATTTCCCCCGTGTTCCACCAAATTTCCAGGTCATAAACAAAGTGCCAATGCGATGGCCCCACGTCGTGCCATCTCTCAATTTCCAAATTGTCAAAATCTAGTGACACGATGTGGTAGCTTCATGTCGCGCTAAAGGTCCATTTTGAGAAATTTTTACAATTATAAAAGACGCATCCAAAGGTTAAAAGGGTCAATTTCCTACCCCTATTTAAACCTAATAACACATGATTTATCTATTCTTCACCCAAAATATACTAGTTTCTCAAAAGTTTCTCTTAAGAACAAGCTAGGGTTTCTATTGGGGATCCGAATTCAAGAAGGTTTCACCGTCAATCCTCATAAAATCACAAACTAAGGTATGCATAGTGTTCATTCATGGACTCCTTTCATCCATGAAGCCCAAGAATACCTTTTTTTTTTCTAAATTCAAGTTTATGAATTTAAGGATTGGGATGCTCTTGTTCAAGTGGATAATGAGAAATTGAATTCTAATCCATGTTGGGTGATAAATTCTATGTGGGTTAAATTATTATAGATATAGATTCATGCAAACCTTTGACTAAACCCTTGAATGATGAAATTAGAATTGAACCATGATGTTTAATTATTGTACAATGGTGTTTACATGTACCATGCCTAATATATGTTTGATTAAATGCCTAGATGAAGGAAAATGACCTAACTAGCATGATACCATGAAATCCCTATGTACGTACAAGTTATGCCTATCACATGTTTTGATGAAATGCTTCTATAAATGTATTATATATTATGATGTTAGTTATATGTTCAAGTAAGTTATGCTTGGTTAGTTTCCTTCTATCGAGTCCTGGGGGTACTCGTACTGAAAATATTAGTTGTGTGCCTAGAGTCATGTCATGTCTTCACGATACTCTCAGTCAAGCTATGATCCTTAGACTTCAGACAGTCTTATGACTTAGAAAATCTCCATAATCCCATGAAGTCAGTCAGTTGTCTGATATCAGTAGTATTCTATCAGTCAATGGAATTCAGTAACACAACACATGTTTAGTTCAGTAAATCATGTTTAGATTCTATCTAGATGTGAGTGCGAATTAGCACCGAGTGAACCTAAGGATGGGACCACACACTATCAGATGTGTATGTGATTCTTAGAAGTCATCCTTGCATTCCAGAACTATTAGCCAGCATAGATTGAGACATCAACACTGTCCGATGCAGGTTGATGAGGTGGATAAGCGCTATCAGATAAGGGCCTCTCCATTCTCGTATAAGGGAAACTATAAAATGAGGGTCACCCACAGCTTCTCCTTATCGGTGGCGCTATATTGAAACCCTTCTAATTGCGGTTATTGATTGGACCCCAACTCAGCCATAAAGGTGTATCAGGGGTATGTCGGTTAGATAACTACTTCCCACAATTTCATGTTACTGAATTAGGACTGTCATACATAGTCAATCAGTCTCAGTAATAGAACTCTGATAGTTTTTCAAATTTATGGACTGTCAGATAGAGTTAATGCGGATATAGTACAGAACTCTAATAGTTCCATCAAATTTAGGACTGTCAGATACAGTCACTCATTCTATTAGTTATTTTCAAATTCAGTAATCATGTTATCACAGTATGAGTGTCAGCTGTTATGTCTCATGCATGTATTCTCATGCTTATGATAGTTAGTCAGTTATTATTATTGTTCATGCATATAAACCCGATATATTTATCCTACCTTACATGCATACCAGTACATTCAAAGTACTGCCACATTTGTGCTATGGTGTCTTATACCATAGGTTCAGACACACAAGCTCTAGAGCAATAGTACATTCTAGATATCCGTAGACAGAGTTAGAAGTGAGTTCTCATCTTTCAAGGACATGATTATTTTCCTATTATCTCATTAATTAGTTTATTAGTTCGAGTTAGTTTGGGACATGTCCCATCAACTTCTTACTAAGATAGTTCAGTCAGTTAGAGGGTTTCTAGACTATCATTTTTCAGACTTTAGTATGTTTAGTTTTGTTTTGTGTTTTCTATTACCCCACATAGATGTTACATCATTAAGATCATCTTAAGTATTGAACCTTATGGCCTTTTATTTTATGTTTCTACATAATAAAGTATTTATGTAATATACAGGTACAGATATTAGTGATGGGTTAGCTTGTGGTCCTTCGGGGTAATGAGCCCCGTGTAGCATTCCGGGTACCATATTTGGGTCATTACAAACTTGGTATCAGAGCCTAAGGTTCAATAGAGTCCTAGAAAGTCTGAAAGCCACATCTAGTAGAGACTTGTACATGGGTGTGTTGCGCGTCACATTTATGTAAAGGAGGCTATAAGATGTTTTAGGAATAGTTTCCTCTTTTTTAGTATTCATGTCATGCTAGTGAGCATAATATCAATTCAATCTCTTAGTATAATCCATTTCTCCCTTTCTTCTATAGAACATGCCTCCTAAAAGAAGAAACGGAAATCAGCCAGCCCCTCAGCCCGAAGAATCTTTGGGCAAACATGTTTCATATGCGGAGTTCAGGGTTGAATTCACTACTTTTGCTCAGTCATTTTCCACTTAAAAAGAATGGCTAGTAGTCATTCCAGCCAACCCAATGGCCAATTTAGCCTCAACTAGAATTTGGGACTTCACCCAAATGAATCCTCCATCCTTTCTCGAGTCTACGTCAGATGAGGACCCTCATAAATTTCTATATCTGGTGCAGAAGGTTACAGAAATAATGGGGGTTACTTTTAGTGAGAGTGCTAATCTAGTTGCATATCAGTTACAGGATGTTGCTCACACTTGGTTTAAACAGTGAAAGTCAGAAAGGCCAGACGATGCAGGGCCTGTTGAGTGGGAGGAGTTTGCTTCTGCTTTCCTTGATAGATTCTTTCCCCTAGAGCTTAGAGAATCTAAGGTGCTAGAATTCATCAACCTCATGTAGGGCAATATGACGGTAAAAGAGTATTCTCTTAAGTTTACTCAATTCATCAACCACAGAGTCAGAGACTGCCCTCAAGCAGGTTATCAGAGCTATCTCCACTCCTTAGCTCAGTATGGTCACTATAATTAGCAGAGTGCCACCACCAGTGCTATTAGTAGGAAACTCCCAAATCATCTCTATGCTCTTTAGTCCAAACAAGATTAGGAAAATTATACTAATGTAGTTACTGGTACGTTATAGATCTTTTATGTGCATGTTTATGTTTTGTTAGATCCAAGAGCTTCTTTGTCTTTTGTCACTCCTTATATAGAAGTTGACTTCAGAATCAGTCCCAAAATCATAGCAGATCCCTTTTTAGTCTCTATCCCAGTGGGTAAAACCATCATAGCCCGACGGGTATATAGGAACTGCCCGATTATGATATTTCAGAAAGTCACTTCAGCAGACTTAGTCAAATTAGAGAAGACAGATTTTGATTTCATTCTCAGCATAGATTGTCTTTATTCCTACTATGCCATAGTCGACTGCAAAAATAGAATAATCCAATTTCAGTTTTTGAATAAACATATCCTTAAGCGAAAGGGTTGTACTTCAGCGTTCAGAGGTCAACTTATTTCCTACCTTCAGGCATGGAAAATTATATCTAAAGGATGTGTCTATCTTCTCGTTCGAGTTAAGGACACTAGTTCCAAAACTCCCAACCTTGAATCAGTTTCAGTTGTAGGTGAATATTCAGATGTCTTTCCAGAAGATCTTCTAGGAATTTCTCCCAAAAGAAAAATAGACTTCGGCATTGATCTTCTTCCAGATACTCAGTCTATTCTATTCTTCCATATAGAATGGCACCATCAGAACTTAGAGAACTGAAAGAAAAATTGAAGGATCTCTTAGATAAGGGATTTATCAGGCCTAGCGTTCCCTCGTGGGGCACTCCAGTAATATTCATAGGCAAGAAAGATGGTTCTCTTAGGATTTATGAAGACTACCGTCAACTCTATCAGGTCACGGTCAAGAACAAGTATCCTCTTTCAAGAATCGATGGCTTGTTTGATCAACTTTAGGGTGCCAGTTATTTCTCTATGATATACCTCAGATCCGGCTATTATTAGCTTAGAGTTAGAGAATGTGATATTCCAAAAATAGTTTTTCATATGGTCATTTTGAATTCTTAGTTATGTCATTTGGTCTTACTAATGCCCCAATAGCTTTTATGGACTTGATGAACCGTGTGTTCAAGCAGTACTTAGACATATTTATCATAGTCTTCATAGATGATATTCTGGTCTAATCCTATAGTGAGTGTGATCATGTAGACCATCTCAGAATAGTACTTTAAACTCTCAGAGATGATCAGCTATTCGCTAAATTTAGTAAGTGCAAATTTTAGCTAAGGTTAGTTGCATTCCTTGGTCATATCATTTCCTGTGATGGCATTAGAGTGGATCATCAAAAGACCAAAGCAATAAAAAACTGGCGTCGCCCTGTCTTTCATCAGATATCAGGAGTTTCTTGGGTTTGGCTAGCTAGTACAAATGATTTGTTGAGGGATTTTATTCTATTACATCTCCTTTGTCCAAATTAACTCAAAAGAAAGTCAAGTTTTAGTGGTCAGATCCTTGTGAAAAGAGTTTTTTGGAGTAACTCGACTCATCTCAGCTCCAGTATTAGCTCTTCCAGATGGTCCAGATGGTTTTGTAGTGTATTGTGATACATCCAGAGTAGGTTTGGATTGTGTCCTCATGCAGTATGGTAAGGTCATATCTTATGTCTCCAGCTAGCTTAAGCCCCATGAGAGGAATTACCCTACTCAAGATCTTGAGTTAGCAGCCATAGTCTTTGCCATGAAGATTTGGAGGCATTATCTATACGGTGTTTATGTAGATATGTTCACTGATCATAAAAGTCTTCAGTATGTCTTTTCCCAAAAATTCTCAATCTTTATCAGAGAAGGTGGTTAGAGCTCTTGAAAGATTATGACATGAGTGTTCTTTATCATCTAGGAAAGGCCAATGTAATCGTCGACGCTCTCATTTTACTATCCATGGGTAGTGTTTCTCATGTTGAGTATAGTAAGAAGAAGTTAGCTCAAGAAGTCCATCAGCTTGCCAGACTAGGCGTTCACTTAGTCGATACAGAAGGGGTTGATATATGGGTTTAGAGTAGTTCAGAATCATATCTAGTTTTTGAGGTAAAAGAAAAGCAAGATAGAGATCCCAGCCTTGTCAAGTTGAAAGAGTCAGTCCAGGATCAGAAAGTAGATGTTTTCTCCCAAGGGGAAGATAGTGTCCTTCTTGTTTAGTGTCGTCTATGTGTTCTAGGTGTATATGACTTAAGGCAGTAAATTCTTATTGAAGAGCAGGGTGCAATCCATGGACCATAACGATGTATCAAGACTTGCGGGAAATCTATTGGTGGAGTGGGATGAGGAGAGACATTACAGAGTTTATAGCTTAGTGCTCTATATGTCAGCAGGGTAATATAGAGCATCAGAAGCCTAGTGGGTCCATGCAGGAGTTCAGTATTCCTACTTAGAAGTGGGAAGTTGTGAACATGGACTTCGTGATAGGTTTACCTCAAACTCGTCATCAGCATGATTCAGTCTGGGTCATTGTAGATAAAATGACCAAATCATCTCATTATTCTTCCAGTTCATACCTCTTATTTAGCTGAGGATTATGCCAAACTATACATTAAGAAGTAGTTTAGATTGCACGATGTTCCATTGTCCATTATCTTAGACAGAGGTACCCAGTTAACCTCTCATTTCTGCAAAGCATTCCAAAAGGGTCTTGGTACCCAAGTTTATCTTAGTACAGCCTTTCATCCTCAGACAGATGGTCAAGCAGAAAGGACCATTCATATATTTGAAAATATGCTAAGGGCATGTACAATCGATTTCAAGGAAAGTTGGGATGACCATTTACGTTTGATTGAGTTTGGATACAACAACGTCTATCATTCCAGTATTCAGATGGCTCCATTCAATGCTCCTTACAGTAGGAGATATAGATCTCCAATTGGTTGGTTCAAAGTTAGTAAGGCCTAAGTCATAGGTCCTGAATTGGTATTCGATGCCTTAGAAAAAGTCCAGTTGATTAGACAAAGACTCTGGGATGCTCAGAGCCGACATATGTCTTATTTAGATATTCGTAGAAAAGATCTCGAGTTTGAGATTGGTGATCATGTCTATCTAAATATGTCTCCCATGAAGGGAGTGAAGAGATTCGACAAGGGAAAGCTCAGTCCCCGATATGTTCGTCCCTTCAAGATTCTCAGTCACTTTGGCAAGGTAGCCTATGAGATTGAATTGCCTTTAGATATAGCCTCAGTTCATCCAGTCTTTTATGTCTCTTTGATCAAGAAGTGCATAGGTGACCCATCAGTTGTAGTCTCTATTCATAGGATTGATGTTAAAAAAACTGTCTCTTATGAAAAGATTCCAGTCGAAATCTTAGAATATTAGACTCGTAGATTGAGGAACAAAGAAGTCCCTCTAGTTAAGGTTCTTTGGATAAATCAGTCCGTCGAGGGAGCTACTTGGGAAGCAGAAGCAGACATGCATACCAAGTATCCTCACCTCTTCTTCGCCAACTTAGATCAAGCTCAAGGTAATAGTTCTCCTTAAGCTTACTCAGTTTCATGTTCAGTGTTCATCACAAACTTGGTATCCAGTTTCACGCTTATGTTCCCATTATAAACTTGGTATCAAGTACCATTGCATATTCAGTGATGCACTCATGTATCAGTTCATTTATGTAATTATGCATCAAACATGCATTCTCATTGTGAGAAACTTAGTTCTTCAAATCACTCATTCATGCATTCATGAAACAGTTACGCATGCATCAGATATGCATGTTCAATATTATATCAGCATGTCAGTCATGTCAGTGATGAGATAATGTTCTAGTTATTCATGTTTAGTATGTACATCAATTGTTTTTTATCCCCTCTCAGTCAGTCTCATTTAAGGACGAATGTTCTCAAGTTGTAATACCCCATACATTTTCCAAGCTAATTTCATCTCAAGAATGTCCAGAATTAGCTTCTAAATCGAATGATGGTTATTCAATGAAGAATTTTTAAGATTTTCACTCGTCATATAGGAAATTTAATAAGTTTTCCATCGATATAAGATTTGCCCAAATCCGATAACCTGGTCAGAAGTTACGACTATTTTAAGTTTTTGTCATAAAATAGTGCCGTATTAGTCATTGGCGCGCCGCGCCACAAGAGGAAATGGAATTTGGCAAATTCCAGTAGGGTCCCATGATTATGGCACATCGCGCCAGGGCCTAAATTCTTAATTGTCCATTTTCCAGTGTCTCGGTGCGATTTCCCCTATATCGCGGCAAAGTTCCAGGTCACAAAGGAAGTGGCAACGCGATGGTCCTGCATCTCGTCATCCATCAATTTCCCAATTGTCAAAATCCAGTGACACGACATGATAGTGCCATGTCATGCTAACGGTCTAGTTTGGGAAATTTTTATAATTTTAAAAGATACATCCAAGAGTTAAAAGTGTCAATTTCCTACCCCTATTTAAACCCAATAACACATGATTTAGCTATTCTTCACCCAAATTATACCAGTTTCTCTCAAGTTTCTCTCAAGAACAATCTATGGTTTCTATTGGGGATTTGAATTCAAGAAGGTTTCACCGTCAATCCTTATGAAATCACGAACTAAGGTATGCATAGTATTCATTCATGGACTCCTTTCATCCATGAAGCCCAAGAATCCTTTTTTTTTTCTAAATTCAAGTGTATGGATTTTCTTATGAATTTCATGATTGGGCTGCTCTTGTTCATTTGGATGATGAGAAATTGAATTCTACTTCATGTTGGGTGATAAATTCTATTTGGGTTAAATTATATAGATATAGATTCATGCAAACCTATGACTAAACCCTTGAATGATGAAATTAGAATTGAACCATGATGTTTAATTATTGTACAATTGTGTTACATGTACTATGCCTACAATATGTTTGATTAAATGCCTAGATAAAGGAAAAGTGCCTAACTAGCATGATACCATGAAATCCCCATGTATGTACAAGTTAAGCCTATCACATGTTTTGATGAAATGCTTCTATAAATAAATTATGGATTATGATGTTAGTTATATGTTCAAGTAAGTTATGCTTGGTCAATTTCCTTCCATCGAGTCCTGGGGATACTCGTACCCAAAACAATAGTTGTGTGCCTAGATCCATGTCATGTATTCACGATACTCTCAGTCAATCTATGATCCTTAGACTTTAGATAGTCTTATGACTCAGGAAATCTCCTTGATCTCATGAACTCAGTCAATTGTCAGATATCAGTAGTATTCCATCATTCAGCAGAATTTAGTAACTCATCCCTTGTTCAATTCAGTAAATCATGTTCAGAGTCTATTCAGATAGGAGTAGGAATTAGCACCGGGTAAACCCAAGGATGTGAACACACACTATCAGATAAGGGTATAACTCTTCAAAGTTATACTTGTATTCCAAAACTATGTAGCAAGTATAGGTAGAGACATCAACACTGTCCGATGAGGGTTGATGAGGTGGATAAGTACTGTCAGATAAGGTCCCCACCATTTTCATATAGGGGACACTATCAAATGAGAGTCTCCCATAACATTTTTTTACTGGTGGCACGATATTGACAACCTTTCAATTGGGGTTACAGATTGGACCCCAACTCAGCCATAATGGTGTATCAGGGGCATGTCGGTTAGATAACTACTTCCCACAATTTCATGTTACAGAGCCAGGACTGTTAAATATAGTCAATCAATCTCAGTAATAGAACTCAAATAGTTCTTCAAATTTTAAGACTGCCAGATTCAGTTAACTCAGATACAGTATGGAAATCAAATAGTTCCATCAGATTCAGGACTGTTAGATACAGTCACTTATGTTATCAGTTATATTCAGATTCAGTAATCATGTTATCACAATATTAGTTTCAGTTTTAATTTGTCATGCATGTATTCTCGTGCTCATGATAGTTAGTAAGTTATTATTATTGTTCATGCATATGAACCCCATGCATTCAGCCTACCTCACATGCATAACAGTACATTCAAAGTAGTGACGTATTTGTATTATGGTGTCTTATAGCATAGGTTCAAAGACATGAGCTCCTGAGCAATAGTAGATTCCAGATATCTGCAGAAAGAGTTAGAAGTGAGTCCTCATCTTTTGAGAGCATGATTATTTCCCTATTATCTCATTAATCAGTTTATTAGTTGGAGTTAGTTGGGGACAGTTCAGTCAGATAGAGGCTTTCTAGACAATCATGTTTCAGACTTTAGTATGTTCAGTTTTGGTTTAGGTATTTTATTATCCCACACAGATGTTATATCATTCAGATCATGTTCAGTATTGAACTTATGGCCTTTTAGTTCATTTTTCCATACTATAAAGTATTTTATGCAGTATACAGGTACAAATATTAGTCATGGGTTAGCTTGTGGTCCTTCGAGGTCTTGAGCACTGTGTAGCATTTCGGGTACCTGATTTGGGGCATTACACTAAGGATTTTTGTTACTCGAGGGGAAGGCATTAGGCACCTCTCAGAGCCTATCCTCAGATAGTCCTTTGACTCAGTTTAGAAATATTTTGTTATTTTGAATTTTAAAAACAAAACTCGACATATATAGGATGTATGGTTATGATACCTAGAAAAATATATTTATCATCAAATTTTATATTTACAAATATCATTGACTTGAAATATTGATAATATAATAGCAAAATATCACAAGATGATAGTATATGCACCTATATCATTAAATAGGAAAGGTTCTTATGACCATATAAAAATGCAAACCATATATATATATGAGTATGTATGCATGTATGTATGTATAGTTTGGAATATTATTTACAAATGTATGCTTACATTGAATTGAAAATTCATTTACACCTTTATAAGATAAAAAATATAGATACGCGCATTTTGAAATATAGGAAAATATGTGAAAATTTTTATTTGTGAAATTTAAATAAATGAACTAAATGAGGAATTAAAATAATGTACATTTATAAATTGGAGATGAAGTATGTTACAAAAAAATAGAGTATTATTATGCCCTAGTATAAATATGTATATAACTTGTGTTTTGACAGGCCTTTAACATCTTCATAGGTTGCCCCTTTAAACTCTTGGAAAATCTATATATATGTTGCATCTTAAAGACCTTAAAAATATGCTCTTTTAGTTGTCATAAAAGACTTTGTTCTTTGCTCCAAAAATTACATTTTCTACACTAAAATCTATATGTGAAGTTTATAAAACTGTTGGATTTTACACTTAGAAAATCTGTATTTTTAACTCTACCAAAACTATATTTTGCACACAATAATTTTCACTTTAGAAAGTCGTTATAGTCAAAAGAAATGCCTATATCATCTTCTAAACCAACACTCTTTTTTTTTTGCTTAGCACACACACCGGGCAAGTTATAAGCATCATATGCAACAAAGAATATACAATACCTTACACACATGGCACATGCTCAACTCAATAGAATCATCATAGAGACTCAACCAAGTAATATCACAAATTCAAAATTTAAGCCAATAAGTACCAGAGTAAAAAACATGAGTCTATGATTCTAAAAAGTAGCAATTCACATAATTCAACATGCTTAGACAACTAAAACACTTGCACCATATAATCAATAATATCACCAACAAGAATATCTTACATAAATTTTTTTAAATGAAGCCAAAAATTGTGAATTTCCATACCCCACACTTAAAAAGCTACTTTATTCCCAAAGTGAACTTAAAAGTAAGAGATAGAAAGACTCCCTTAGGCCTAGATAGTAGCATTTTTACACATAAAGGAGGTCTGTAGGACCCCACACTCATTCTTTGCCATGCTCCTTAGCTCAGGTTTTTGGTACTCAGACTTCTCATCAACCTGTGACTCAATCAAAAATAAAAAATTATGTGAAGTAAAAACTAAAAACTAAAAAAAACATACCTTAACTTAGGTTGCTTTCCAAGCAGTGCCTGATAATGTTACTACACGACCCAACTAATGACTTAATCATTCTCTTTCCTTCTCTTTCTCATACTTGGTCTCTATCTTCTTATTATTTTCACCCCTCTTGGGTATAAACTTTCAAGTGTAGTAGATTTTAAACTTTAGCCTTTTCAGGCTCATCAATTTGCATTATATCGAGTTATGGTGGTAGTGGCTTAAGCAACTCAATGAGGTAGTCAGAAAAGGCCCTTGATGGATTAACCACGCTACATTTATCCCCTTCAATACCAGTAATCATGCATAAGTATTTATAGTGGGATAGTGTGTTAACTAATTTATACACTTTAAAAATTACCTCTTCATTCTCCAACCTCATTTTGAGCATACCCTCTCTTACATCAATTTATGCTCCTCCAGTTGCTAAGAATGGATGCCCCAAGATAATTGGTACTTATTCATCTGCCTTAAAATTAGGTACAATAAAGTCAGTAGGAATAACAAATTTATTAACCTTTATGAGGACATCCACAATAATTCCCTCTAGGTGAACTATGGTTTCATTTGCCAACTGCAATAGTACATAGCTCGATCCAAGTTTCCCCAAACCCAATGTATTGAACTAAGATAGAGGCATCAATTTGATACTTTCCCCTAAATCACTAATTTCCTGCACCACCTTTCTTGTAATACCCCGTACTTCTACCTAGCTTAAATCATCCTAGAAATGTTGAAGACTTTTTTCAAAGATTAATCCAATTTTATAAATATGTTATTTTAAATATTTTAACTTTTTGTCATGTGGGAAATTCAATAACATTTCGATCGAAACTAAATTCACCCAAATCTGACACTCGGACGAAGAGTTAAAGCCATTTTAGTGAGACAGTGTATCACTTGAGCCATCAACGTGTCATGGAGCCAGCTTAAATGGCAACTGTCAATTTCCAGTGTTGATCTACGATAGTGGCACATCGTTCCAAAATTCAAGGTCACAAACAAAGTGGAAACACGATAGCTCCATATCCCACTATCAGCCCAATTCTCAGTTGGCAATTTCCAGTGACACAGTGCGATAGCACCGCATCGCGCTAGCCTGCCAAATTGGGAAATTTTCTTAGAAATAAAATACGCATCCAAGGGTTAAAAAGGGTCAATTTCTCAACCCTATATAAACCCAATAACACGTGATTCAGCCATATTTCACCTAAAATATAGGGTTTATCTCAAGTTTCTCTCAAGAACAAGCTAGGGTTTTCAATTGGTGATTCAAATCCAAGACCCAAATTCAAAAATCTTTCCATCAATCTTCATAGAATCAAGAACTAAGGTATACACAGTGTTCATTCATGGATTCCTTTCATCCATTAAGCTCAAGAGTCCTCTTTTAAACTATAAATTGTAATGTTTATGTTGTGGGTTGATTGAAATTAGTATAGTATTGTTTTATGATTCTCAAGTTGTGTTTTTTATGTGTTTATCTTGAAATTACGTTAGTATGTAAGATAAAATCCATGAATTGAGTGGTTGATCATGTGTAGTTTGATGAATACACCAATTCCCTAAGTGTGCATCCATGGTGTTTGATAATATGCCCCAATGAATGAATGATGATCAAGTACTTAGTTTTCATGTGTCAACATTATGTCATGTCTCCTAAGTTATGCTATACCTATTTGATTAAGATGCTACTCATGCTAAACTTATGCATTGTGATTGCTTGGTGTGATGTTCATAAGATTAGAAGTATGAAATTATGTCATGTTTATATGCATTACTATCCATGTACAACATTATTATGATCATGTGCTTCATGAAATTCCCAACTATGAAATTATGAATTGTTGATATTGGTCATGTGATCAAAAGTGTCGAGCCTTGTTAGTTTTATTCTATCGAGTCCTGGAGGTACTTGTACCCAATAATTTAGCTGTGTATCTTGAGCCATGTTATATTTTCACGATAATCTCAGTCAAGCCATAATCAGTAAAATTTAGTCATTCTCATGACTTAGGAAAACTCAGTAAATTCAGTATCAGTCCAGTCTCTTCCAGAAATATCAATGATCTCAGTAGCTCACTAATCTCAGTGACCTTAGTGGTCTCAGTAACATCAATAATCTCTATAAATCTTAGTAAATCTCAAAAATCTCTGTGAAATTAGTCAGTTATCAGATGTCAGTAGTATTTTGTCAATCACAAAATTTAGGAAACCCAATAATTGTACAGTTTAGCTAATCATGTTCAGAGTCTATTCTATTAGGAGTAGGAATTAGCACTGAGTGAACCCAAGGATGGGAACACACTCTGTCAGATGAGGGTGTGATTCTCATCAGTTATCCTTGCATTCTAGAACTATGTAGCCAGCATAGGTTGAGATATCAACACTATCACATGAGGGTTGATGAGGTGGATAAACACTGTCAAATGAGGATCCCAGTGTTCTCTTTTAGAGGACACTATCGGATGAGGGTCACCCACAGCTTGTCCTTACCAGTGGTACGGTATTGACACCATTCTAATTGGGGTTATAGATTGGACTCCAACTCAGCCATAATGTCATATTAGGGGCATGCCGATTAGATAACTACTTCTCATAATTTCAGTTACAAAATTAGGAATGTCAGATATAGTCATTCACTCTTAGTAATAGAACTCAGTTTAGTTCTACAAAAATTTAAGACTGTCAGATACAGCTAACTTAGTACAGTGTAAAAATCAGCTAGTTCCATCAGTATCAGGACTGTCAGATATAGTCACTTATGTTATCTGTACCCAGACTCAGTAATCATGTTAATACAAACTCATTTAATAGTATATTAATTATACAAAACTCATGTTATCAGTATTCAAAGTAAGGACTGTCAGATACAGTCAATCAGACCAGTTCTTCATAATTAGAACTGTCAGAAATAGTCTTTCCTATATTAGTGATACAACATCAGTCTCTCAATATTCAGTAGATTCAATCATTCATATTTAGTATCCCAGTATCAGTACTTAGATATTAGTAAATCCATGTTATTAGAATTTACGAGTCAACATTATCACAATCTTAGTTACAGTTACGTATCCATGCATGAATTCTCACATTCATATTATTTAGTCAATTATTATTGTTCATGCATATGAACCATTGCATTTAGTCTACCTCACTTGCATACCAATACATTCAACGTACTGACGCATTTGCGCTATAGTATTTTATACCATATGTTTAGAATAAGAGCTCTCGAGTATCCTTAGTAGATTAGACGTTCAGCAGCAAGACTAGCAGTGATTCATCATTATTTAAGGATAGCATGATTATTTTATTACTTTATTATTTCAATATCTCAGAGTTAGTTGGGGACATATCCCATCAACATCACAGATTTCAGAAAGTTTAGAGGATTTCAGACGAGTATTTTCAGACTACAACATGTTTCAGATAGTTCATCTCAATTTTGGGTATTGTTATACCCCATTACTGATATTGTATTATATTTAGTATTAGTTCAGTTTTGAACCTTATGGCCTTACAGCTTATATTTCACATATTTTTAGTAGATTATTCAGTGCTCAGTTACAGATATCAATCATGGGTTAGCTTGTTATGTTTCGGGGTCATGAGCACCGTGTAGCATTCCAGGTACCAGATTCGGGGTGTTACATTATTGTTTCCAATTTGAATGGGCAGAGTGAACTTAATAGGGTCCTTAAACTTTTTTTGCATCTTTTTGGTAATCACAAAAGTAATCACAAAAATACACTCCCCAGTGAGTACTACCTCCTCCATATTCTGCAGCTTAACTTTATTAGCCACCAATCCATAAAGTACTTAGTGTACATAGGCATACCCTATAAAATATCTAAAAGAGGAAGGTTAATATTTAGTTCTCTAAATGTGTCAAAGAACTTCTTGAAATATGCATCCTCTATTTCTTTCACATGCTTTTGTGGGAAGGTTAATTGTGGGATATTTTTCACTCTTCAGCACCTTTTTCTTTCAAGTACTAAGCATTCCTCAATTTTTCAGCAACTTTGTCAGTTGTCTGTATGGGAGTCAAATCTGCATCTACCTCCTTTGTAGCCTTTGGAGTTTCTCCATAAAGCTCTCTACCACTCCTCAAAGTGATTGCCATTGCTTGTTTTAAATTTTCTATATCTGCTAGAAAGCCACCTTGAGGCCTGATTTTTACTGTCTGTTGTAACTGCCCAACTGTAACTCTAAGCTTCTTAAGGATGCTTACTAATTCTTTAATTCTGTCTGTTGGCTTTTCATATCCACAACCATTTGTGCTTGACCAGCTAAGAGTTATTTTATCATATCCTCCACATTGCAAGTTGAATGATTCCCCTGGGCCTTGGTTGCTAAATTTGTTGTTTTTGTGTGTTCCACGACTGATTCTGCCACATCATGTTATAGGCATAACCATAATTTGTCCTTTGAGCATTGCCCACATACATTAGCAATTCTAGATTCGCACCACACATAGATGTTGAATGGACACTATTACCGCAAACTTCACACCAATTTGCAACTTGTTGAATTGCATTTACTGTGGCAGCAGGTTATGATATTCCCAACTTCAAACTGCTTATTTGATTTTGCAATGTAGATATCTGAGTAGATTTGGAAGTAAATTGGTCAACCTTTAATACCCCTTCAATTCTTTTTGTAAAGCTCCTCGACTGTGAATGCCACTCTGGATTCCCTTAAGATATATGGTTCAATAAAGCGTACAACTCAATAGATGCCATCTCAAGAGTTTGACCACCTACAGATGAATCTAGCAAAATCTTTGTATTGTGAGCCTCTGCAAAAGTATAAGAAAGTACCTCATTGGAATGTTGATGATGTGGACAGTCTCAAAGAAGTTCTTTGAAGCGCTCCCAAGTATGATAATGATTCTCGTCTGGCTTCTGTTTGAAGCACACTATCTCACAACAAAGTCTTGCAGTCCTACCAGACAGGAAAAATTGGATAAGGAATTTTTCTGGCCATGTCATCCCATGATGTGATTGAATTTGCTGATTTCGCATTCAGCCACTTTTTTGCTTCCCCAATCAGTGAAAAGGAACAATGTCATCCTTACATAATTTGCATTCACCCCCGTAGGAATGAATGTTCACCGATTTTAAGGAAATTTTGCAAGTGAACCTATGGATCTTCATGTGAAGGCCCTCTGAACCGTCCACTGCTAATTAAAGCTGTACCATATTATGTTCAAGCTCAAAATTACCTCTAGTTTTCAACTTCTAAAAGGGGGAGATCAAATTAGTTAGAAGTGGGATTTCCACTTCTCTGATTATCCTGTGGGCTGCTTGTTCTTTAACCATTTGAGCAAGAACTACTTGATTTTCTTGTATATAAGGAATATAGGGGAGAAGGATTACTTCTTTCCTTCAGTGATGGAAAATCTGCTTAAGTTCAGAGCTTGGTTCAACCAAGTCCTAACCCTTTTCCAACTTACTATTTTGTAAACCTTTTTCCTGCAAATACAAAACCAAGACCAAGAGTAGAAACACCAAGGAAATCTAAAAAGTAAAACTAAAAATAAAATAGTTTCCAAATTACAAGTTCTCGGCAATGGTGCCAAAACTTAACAGCGCCCAACCACACACACAAGTGTACGTGGTCTATCATGTATTAAAGTATCCTTCAAGAAAGACGAGTATCGATCCCACAGGGACTTGATGTAATAACAGTTCAATCTTAGTTCACAATTTAGATTCAATTGATGCAAGAGTAACCAAAATAGAGTTTTGAATACTGTAAATTGCAAGTAAACAATGCATAAAGTAAAATATTGAAACAATCAATAGAGTAAAGCCCAGGGTTAAATCACTTCGAACAATCATAGTATGTTATTGAATTTCATTCATTAACTAGCTTATCTCGGTGGTTGTTTCCTAGGGTTAATTGCATGATCATGGTCTCCTGATGTCTATCTGTTTAACTAATTTGGACATTACAACTACAACATTGAGTGGGGATGTAATAATTCAATTAAGTTTATTAAGCTATCATCCTACATTTGAATCAAGTAAGGCATCTAAGTACATCCCTGTCCTAGAGACTAATTTGAGTTATTTATTTCATAAAAAAGTACAAACCATGCTTTGTTCATCTCTATGTCCTATCTCCCTCTACCCTCTCCCGAAATAAAAAGGTAGACAATTGATATATTTTTTTGGGTGAGAATTCATCAAATAGTTAAATCAATGATGAACAAGCAACCAATTATGATAAGTGAATTAAACAAAATCAATTCACAACAATAATACTTATGTTCTTGGATTTAACCCCAAAAAGGACGTTTCTAGCCACGCATAGTCATAACCATGATCCAATAGGTTGAATATATGATATAATCTAAGAAAAGCTAAAGGAATAATGTAAAACCTAAAAAATATGTAGTATCAGCTCCTTGATGTTCCAAGACATCTAAGGATAATCAATAACATGTAAGTTGTTCTATTCATATGTATAGGACAAACACAAGCCGTTTAGGATTTGAATTACAACTTTTAGCCGTGTTTGAAGTAGGGTTGCGCCGCACGACTTACTTGACTTGACTAGGGGTAGCAGTAAAATAGATGCTTGACTTGACCAGGGGTCATAGAAAACTGAAGGTCTGAGTCAAATAGGGGTCGCTCCACGACTTTATCACAATCCCTCATTAGAAGTTGCCTCTTGAAATTTAGTTAAGTGTTGGTCGTCCCTCCTTCAATCCCTTATCTTATGGTATATTTGAAATGATTTAAATCCTTCATATCATCAATATATAACCATATTAAGATCATAAATCTTCTAGCATAATCAAAGCACACGAATTAAAGATTTAAACAGCACAATATCTATAACGATGAATCAAAACAAAAGCTAAGACTAGGCTAGTTTGTGTTGATCTTCAACTTATTGCTCCACCAATACACTTAATCAAATTGAAATTCCCACATTAAAAAAGAGTTGTTCCACTCATAATTACATATTTAAACTATTTGGAACCCTTTAAACAAAATAGAATCCAACGGGATAGACTAGACACGCACCTTGCTCAAGCTAGTAATGCTAGTTTCCTCGGTTGAAATCTAAATGACTCAATTTAGTAAAAACTTAATTGGGATTCACTTTGAACCTTATAATCACATACTTGTACATTTAGATGCATGTTTATATCAATATCATCTGATATAGCATACAAATCATCCTCAAAACAAGGCTAAAAAGATTAGAATAGTGACACTAGGATTCATAAATACACCCAACATCACTCCTGCTTTGCCCCAAAATGAGTTTTTGAAAAATAAACTATTTGGGGTATTATTTTAATAAATCTTTAGTTTTCACCACTATAGGGGTACCTGACCGCTATAGCAGTATCGACCGTTATAGTGATCGTTGAACATTTTTTACCACTACTGTAGCGAGAATTATTATTCTATAACTCTTGCTACTATAACATCGTCAATGGAAACAAGTTAATCTTTACCCATAAATCCACTTTTTAAAACACACCTTTAACCTAAAACACTCTGAATATTGCCCTTTATGCTAAGATGAATTTTGAGAGTTCTACTTACCCAAATCCAATTTCATAAATTCCTCGATGGGTTTATTATCTCATAAATTACTAGGACACACCACACTCCTAAATTAACCAAAACCATCCTAGATGGGAATTTGTGACTTCCAAAACCAAAAAGAATATGGACATAAAATTTTAAATACAGGGCAATACATAATAACGAAGAGAGTAATTAACACAGATACTAATTAAGCTATTATTCATCCTCGAACAATCCATTGAAAAATATAGGAAAATAAGGAACAATAAGAGTACATGTATCCTTAACAATTAGGAGTACTTATCCCGTATATTTTCTTTGTCTCCCAAGTGGCGTCATTAATCAAACGATGCTTCCATTGTACCTTCATTGAACGAATTTTATTCATCTTTAATTTTTCAAATACCCCAATCTAGAATCACTACTGGTTCCTCCTCGTAAAGAATATCCACTTCTAGAATCATCAAATCCCACTTAATAATGTAGTATCCATCCTATGGTGCCATTTAGCATTAAAACTATAAAAATTGAATGCACTCCCGACAACCCTGGTAGTTGAGCTAATCAATAAGCAATTGGACCACTTTCTCATCACCTTAAAAGGACCGATATAACAAAGTCTAAGCTTTCCCCTCTTACCAAACCTAATGAATCCTATCATGGATAATACCTTGACTAAAACTTGCTCACCAACCTTGAAGCACATACCCCACACTTTATGGTCTACGTACTACTTTTGCCTACTTTAAGTAACCTACAACTTTACTTGAATAAATATTACCTTCTTCTAAGCCTCTATTACCAACTCTATGCCCAAAGTATTAACATTGCCTATTTCAAATCACCCATTAGGTGACCTATACTTTCTTCATAAAGTACCTGAAATGGTGCAATATCAATACTGGAGTGATAACTTTTTTTGAACAAAAACTCACATTAGAAGAAACTAGTCCCAATGGACAACAAAATCAATCACACAATCCGTCAACATGTCCTCAGCACTCGAATTGTCCTATCCGACTACTTATCAATTTAAAGGTGAAAAGTTATGCGAAATGTGAGATTGGTACCTAAATCTTCATACAATCTGTCCTAAAACTTAGAAGTGTACTATGTATCTATTTCAAAAATAATAGTAAGTGGAACCCCGTGAAGTCTCACGATCTCCTTGACATAAATTTTAGCTAAAATGATGAGATTTGTGGTATCCCTAAACTAGTAAAAAGTGTGTTGACTTTGTCAGTTGACTATCACCCAAATAGATTTGTGCCTCCCAAAGGTCTTAGGGAGACCTACCGCAACGTCCATAGTAATATGAACCCACTTCCACATAGGCAAAGGCATCTTCTGAAGCAACCCTATAGGCCTTTTGTACTTATACTTTACCTGCTAACAATTTTGGCACTTGGATGCCTAATCCACTATATCCCTTTTTATCCCAAGCCACCAGTAAAGCTGCCTTAAGTGACAATACATCTTTGTTATACCTCAATAAATAGAATAACATAATCTATGGGCCTTTAGAATTACATCATGATAACATTTCCAACTCGAGAAACACATAATCTTTCCTTAAACCATAACACCCTTCCCACATCAAGAGTGCTGTTCGCCACCTCTCAATGTACCACTTTCTTTTGATGTGCATTTAACTTCGTATCCTCAAATTACTTGGCCTTTATCTGATCCACAAATATTTACTTTACCTCTATACTATCCGACACATCACCCTTGTCCGAGACCTCAAACTGCATCTCCTGATATGCTAGAGTTTGAAATTCTCAATCTAATGGTCACCTGGATACCCTAAAAATTATAAAGTATCCATACTTACCACTTTTCGACTCAATGCCTCTTTCACAACATTGGCCTTACCCGGATAAGACTAAGTGTTCGCATCATAATCATTCAATAGTTTTATCCACCTCACCTATGTTGGGTTTAAATCCTTTTAAGTAAACACATATTGCAAGCTACGATGATTTGTAAGACCTCATACTTGACATCATAAAGAATATTTAATTAATCCCCACTTCTACCAACTCTAAGTCATGGGTTAGGTAGTTTCTTTCACAAGGATTTAACTACCTCAGAGCATAAGTAGTGACATTCCTATCTTGCATCAAAACTGATCCCAAACCCAAAAATAAGGCATCAAAAACTACTATAAATTTCTTACTTTCAATAGATAATTAAAGATAGGTAGTGTAGTCAAGAGTGTCTTAAGATTTTGGAAGCTCTCTTCACATTGTTTTGACAAAAAAAATGATACTTCCTTCTGAGTCAACCTTGTCAAGTGATTAGTAATGGATGTCATGTTCTTGACAAATTTGTGGTAATAATTAGCAAGATCCATAAAACTTCTTACCTCGGTCACTAAATTAGGATGATTTTAATTCTTTACTGCCTATATCTTTTGGGTATTCACCATCACTCGTAATTCAAAAACCATGTTCTATAAGAAATAAAACAGTGACAACAAAAACACGCATTTTGAGAACTTAGCAAATAGTTGTTTCTCTTTTAGAATCTCCAAAACTATAAAAAAAAATGGCCTACATATTCTTCCTTACTCTTAGTGTATACATGAATATCATTAATAAATAGAATAAAAGAGGAATCCAAGAATGACTTAATGATTTTATTCATTAGACTCATAAAGGTTGCAGGTACATTAATAAAAATTAGAAGACACCTCTAGAAACTCATAATGGACATACCAAGTTCTAAAAGTTATTTTTAGAATGTCCTTTGATCTAATTTTCAACTGATGATAACCCGATCTTAAATTAATTTTTGAAAACACTGGTGCACTCTCTAACTGATCACACATGTCATCTATGTGAGTAAAAGAATATTTATTTTTTATTGTATCCTTATTGAACTACCTATAATCTATGCTCATCCTCAGTATACCTTATTTCTTATTGATAAACAAGATCAGAGCACCCCAAGGTAAAGAACTTATATGAATAAAACCTTTTCCAAGAAGCTTATGAAGTTGAGTTTTGAGTTCTCTCAACTTTGCAGGAGCCATTCAATAATGTGGAATAGAAACATGGTGAGTGAGTTGCTTTAAGTTAATGCAGACATCAATATCCCTATTCTAAGGCATACCTGATAGGTCTTAAGGAAACACATCCTGAAATTCAAAAACTATTGAAATTGAGTTTATAGAAGGGGGCCCCATGTCTACATCCCTAAGTGAGCTAAAAATGATGAGCAGCCCTTTGTCACTAGCCTCCCAGCCCAGACATGCGATATAAGATTTACTAGTTTTACTTATATACTTCTTCCATTCTAGTTGCTTTATCAAAAGAATAGCTGGAGTCACTACTTTATAATTATAATTTAAAACAACATGATTCGGAGACAACTAGGTCATGCCTAGATTTACATCGATGTCCAACATATCAAAATAACCAAGCCTATCCATGTCTGAAAACCCATAAATAATACATAACAAGAATAACAAACATGTGTCACTATCAAAAACTCACCCATCGGAGTAGACACATAAATAGGATAATCAAGTACATCTCAAATAAGATTCAGACACACCACAAACTAAATAGATACATAGTAATAAGTAGACCCTGGATCAAATAAAATAAAAGTCATCCAACCACAGATAGAAATAATACATGTTTTCACTAAATCAAAAGCCTCGACATCTTTCTTCCCTAGAAATGCATATAGCGAGCCTAGTTATCACTTTGAGCTAATTTCTTTCCTAGCTACACTTCTACCCCGAATCTAGAATTTCCTCAACCATACCAATGTGTTATGACCTGAGACTACCCCTATTCATAACATAGTAATCAGAGTCACTGGTGTCCCCGAGGCAAACCTATGGCCTGGAAAAAACACTATTCATACTAAAGTAAATAATGAGTTACTAAGAGGAAAGTAAACTAAAATAAAATGATCATAATAAAAGCAAAAGTGATACTAGATTTCAAAAATGGGACTATCTTACATAATCAACATCCTTAAAACATAGTTGTTTGTCTAAAAGACTCTAAATTATATGAGTATTAGGGACAATCCCCAACTAACTCGACTATCTAAAACTAGACTATTACTGAAAAGAAATATTAATAATTGTCCCTCGAATGATAAAGACTCACCAAAACTGATGTTGATTTGGTGCGGAATCGTAATAATCGTGATTTGGTTGTTGAAAATCAAAACATATATTATAAGACAATATAAAGCAAAATAAAGTATAAAATAAGTACTTTGAATGTATTGAGTATATGAGATGGGAAATAACTAATTTAGGCTAAAAATGATGCACTTGGCATGATAAACAGATGCAAGACTAAGTAATAAACATGTGTTGTAGGATAGATTGATCTATTAAATACAGGGTCTTGAAAGCATCTCAATCTAAATTATGAAATACGGACTGTGGGGATCTACCATTAATCTACCTAATTTGAACTAATCAAGGTCTAATATGTAACCCTAGTTGGATGGTTTTTCAGTACATTACCATGGGTATAAACATTGACTGATGTAGATCAATTAAAACTAATATTCGAAAGAACTAAGGTGGAAATCCAAGTTTGATGGGTGACCCTTTAGAACCTATGATAGTGCCATAGTATTAGGAATTATAGACATCTACTAAATGACTCAACTTGGCTGAAGGTGAGCCTTCATCCCTACATCTTCTCAGTGCTAAGTACTACTCCCAAATAAATGATACTAATTACTGAAAATGCATAATAATAGCTAGATCCTAAATATGGAAAATAAATGAATAATCTGAAATTATTAAATAACATGCAAACTTGAGGATCTAACAATAATAAGTGTATGCATTAAATCCTAGGTCATCAGGTGTTTATAACCCACCATCTCTAATGAATGACTATAATCATGGCAATACTACAATATAAACGTGATACGAATTTTCATAGATCAATCCTAAAATCAAGAATGTGTCAATATAATGAGATTTCATAGTCATGAGTATGGAAAGATTCTCAAATTATAGGAGAACATATATTCATGGTTTAGTGAAATGACCCGATTTATGAGTCATGATGACACTGATAATGATCAACTTACACGCCAATTTAAGTGCAGGGCGGTCGTTGTCAATACAATTTCCCAACTTTGGGTCGAGGTTGAATCCATGAGGAATAATGTAAGTGGTGATTAAATAATTTTTAAATTATGGTTAATTGATAAATTCAAATATATTATACAAATCTTTTAGGGGACTTTGAATGTTTCCAAAAGTGTAAGAAAATTCTCGAGCTTCTAAAGGACTAATTCAAGACTAAGAATAATTAGAGCATAATTAATTAGGAACGTTTCTTGGTGTTATGCTTTAATAGAGGCAACTAGTGTGTGGGCACATGAAAATCAACTTCAAATCTTAGCTCAGGCATGCTTGGGTAAGATCATTTAGGGATTTTGATACTAGCCTTTCAAAAAAGCATCAAACTATCACCCACGTAATCTTTTGAATACCTCGTGGGTGTGATTAACCAATCATCCCAAAGCCTCAATTGGGCATCCCTATTTATAGGGTGATGCCTAGGATATTGAAATTCAACAATTTATATATATTTCTAAGACAATAAAAAGGAAATAACTATTATCTATCTTATTGTTAACAAATCCTCATATCCTGTACATCCCTATTTCAAGATAATGTAGGATCTAGAATACCCACATCCTTCTTTCAAGGATGATGTGGGGTTTAGGGAAATTGAGGCTTTCACCACTAAATTAAATTTTATAATCAAGCATTTGTGAAACCCAACTACATTAACTAAGAATTAAAGCTAATAATCCCAACCCATACACACTTGCACCCTATTCAAACATAAACCCAAGAGAAAGAGCTAGCAACTCATACATAATAAGCAAAATATACCAAAATCTCCATTAATTTGATTTATTAAAATTAAAGAGAATGCAAACCACACTTAAATTCCAATGTATCTTCAATGGAAATTTGCTAATCCTTCACTTAGGAGTTACTCTAATGTAATCTTAGTTAAAGGTTAGTAAAAAATTTTTTCTCTAAGCTCCCAAGATATGAGAGAAAAAGTGAAGATGAAAGATAGGATGAAAATGATGAAAATGAGCTAAAAACCCTTATTTGAGCCCCAATTTCATATTTTTCAAATATTACAAAAATGCCCTTGAAACTTTTCTTCTCTACCACGATCGCCACCTCTTCACCGTGTTTGCGACTCCCGCGATCATGGTAGTCATATTGCGATCGCCCTCCATTTGACTTGTTGACTGGTCTCTATTTCGACCCTCATGCCATGATTACAGTAATTGACGGTCGATTCTTATTGTTAATTTCTTGCATTTGGCTCTTTTCTTTCACATTTAACCTCTTTTTGACTTAAATAACTTGCTCATCTTCCTTTTTCAACTTTTCCTACACAAATGAGTATTAAGTAAGAGATTAACATAAAATCAATGGAAAGCATGGTAATTTAGGCTTAAAAGGTGTTAGAAAATCCTTAAATTGAAGACTTATCAACACGCCCAAACTTAAACTAATGCTTGTCCTCAAGCAACTAATAACAATTCAATGAGCTAGGGTATTCAACTCAAGTCCTCCCAAAAAAAATCAATACTAAGAAATAAGCTAACCAAGATCTATAAAGACTTTGAAACATGTCATGGCAACAAGTGATCCAAAATTTTTCAGTAAGCACATCTTTATGATTCAAGGATGCAAGTTTATATCATACGAACCTTGCAAATCCACAAAGCATCTTAAGAGCAGACAAAAAAGCTTCAAAGATTGTCTCAATATTTACTATTCAACTTACTTAACCTATTTACCCAAACCAAGAGTAAGACTTCACCCTCTACCCCAAAGTATCGATGTCGCTCACAAGGAAGAATTAGCTTTATGCATAAAAAAAAATTGGAATTTCTAAAGGAGCTCAAATAAATAAAGAATTCACACTCACTCTCACAAAGAAATTCAAGAACAATGGGAAGAACCAAAGCCTGACCCTTTGTGGTTTTCACCACTAATGTAGACATACCTAATTTAGAATAACCAAGATCTTGTGGGTCAATATGAAGGCTTAAGGTATGGGAAGGAAATAAATGGATCAAGTGACTAAAATACCTCCTTTAATGCAATTCCTCAACACCTTCTACCCCAAAATTTTCAAATTATCCACCTTATTCTCCTCCAAATCATTTCGTATATTTCTCTACCTTTTTAATTGTACTTACAAAATAACTCAAAGCCACCATTTTATTTATTCATTTTTTTGGCTTTTTTCAAGAGACTTTCTAACTTTAAGCCTTTCTTAACCCCCCTCATTTGCCTCTTTTCTCTTCACATTCTATGGGCTAGGCTATACAACTTTACTATTAAGAATGTCTCTTGTCTATTAATCACATGATTTTACCACCTTACATACACCTTTCTTGGCTAATCTTATCACATCACATTAATCCCCCTCAAACTTGGAGTTTGAGCCACCCTTACATTATTTTTCCAACTACATAAACCCCCCAAACATAGGCTTTCGCCTATATTTCGTTACTTTGAATCATTCAATGCATCAAAGGAGGTTAAGTACCAAAACAAATATTTTAAAAGGGGTTAGGAGCTTTATCAATGTTATCATTACAAAATTAAAAAAATAGGCAAAAATGCTCAAAGGGGCTAACTAAGGAACAATGTTAAGGTGGGAATTTGGCTTTGTGACGGATTAAAAATGACCTTGAGTCATTCTCCAAACTAAGCTTGTCTAGAATTTTTCTTTGAATACACTCGGCGCAAGTTCTAGACTACACATATGTACAAGAATTATTCAAAAATCTCACCAAACATGGCATCATACTCAGAGAAAAAAGTTAATCTCCTGACCTATTTGAGCCATTTCAGCTTAATAAGTTACTCTGAGTCAAGGACTCGTCCTTGTAAGGAGAGCCAAAAATTGAATTTAATGGTCTCATTAAAAAGAAAGCTCAAAAACATCCTTTATCTTTTTCACAAAGAAACTATAATTTTTTGGTTTTACTGAAAATCATTTCTTATCTTGCCAATAAAATTATGAAAGAATTTTTGAACTTTTGCCTCTTCCTAAATAATAAAAAAAAATTAAAGGGAATGCAAGGCAACGTTATCATTAAACTTCATGGTATTCTTTCCTCAAAACTTCACATATTGCCCATTTAGATCATAAAACACTCATAACACCAATAGTAACACAAACGGCCCTATACCCTTAAGAATGGTGTCACCCAATCTATAATAGGGCAAGGCAAACATTCATGTCTCTCTTACCATGGGACCTACATTCCTCAATAATTTCAATAAAAAATAACAAGTTATCCCACTTTTAATACCAA
The DNA here is from genome assembly GCF_002878395.1 of Capsicum annuum. Taxonomy (NCBI): domain Eukaryota; kingdom Viridiplantae; phylum Streptophyta; class Magnoliopsida; order Solanales; family Solanaceae; genus Capsicum; species Capsicum annuum. The sequence continues at coordinate 115,241,172 of NC_061116.1, read as the reverse complement.
TTGGACTCAAAGCTATACTCCAAAAATTATCACAAAAAGCCCCAAGAAAGTTTACATTAACCTTTACAAGCATATATGGCATTTCTCTCTTATTGACATTTTAACAAATATGTGATGTGGATGAAAAGTAAGAGCTTGAATAGATAAAATTACAACACATATGAACAATTCCAATTCTTCAATTCATCACCAAATATACCACTTGTAATCATACTAACCAAAATAAATCACCCACCGCTCAATTAAGCAAACAAACTTCAAATAGGTGTTTCATCAAACACACGGTATGAACTAGTGTATGAAATTAAGAATTTTGTAGTTTAGCATTTAAGACAAGGAACACATTCAAAAATCATCATCCCAACAACCAAATTCTACCAAATTAAGCTTAAATGAATTTAATTCAAACAAAAAGAAACCATAGAATATGATCATCATTTGTATTTTAAAGATCATACCTTGTAATCTTACTAAAAAAGAGAAAAGTGATCAAAAGAAAGTTCAATATACTTATCTGGGGTTTCGTTATTGAGGTACCTATCCCAACTTGTACTATTACCTATAAACACCTAAAAACAAGCTAAAAATTGAACCAAAAACATTATAATACATCAAAAAAAATTCCTTGGGTCGCCTCCCAAGAAGCGCCATAGTTAAAGTCACGACACGACATATTTTGACTATCATTTATGTTTCCATTTATAAGATTTGAATTGACAACCCAACTTTTGATCAATATATCTTTGAGGTACTTTTGGAAATGTGAGTACACAATGAAATATTTTCTATCTCTCCACTTTGAAGACTTGAACCTTTTACCCAACTTCACATCAAACTTCCTAATAGGCTCATTGGGTATCGATGAGAACAGCAAGAATTCACTTGTTGCACATTGCATTTTGTATTTATTTGCCTTAATGTGAGGGGCTTCATTTTGCCATTTTAGAATGAAAAACTCCAAAATAAAGGGATTTTCCTCCTCCTCTCCAAAATCATTTTCTTGGGTGGTTTGACTTTCATGACAACCACGAAGCATAATCTTGAAAAATCATTTAAGTGAGGTCTTCTTCCTAATTTTGAAGTCATGACCTTCTCGACATTCTCAACCCAAAATGAACTAGAGCCTTCACAAAGGATTTCTTTGGCTTTTTCTTTCTGCTCTAGTGTCATTTCCTCAATCTTAGCATCATTTATCTTGCTTGGTTTGGTTTTTTGGGAAACTATTAAAGGTTCTTCCCTATTAAGCTCATCGTCCATGACATGGCTTGATATTTTTTCATTATTCTCCACATTTTAAAGATTTGGTGTATTCATGGTAATTGAAAGATCGGTGATATCACCCACTTTTTCTTCTTTTCCACTCTCTTTTCAACTTTTTGCCATGGATTGATACAAGTCATACAAGTCCTCCTCCAATGTAGTTTCCCAATCCAAAAGAGTTTAAAGAATTGCTTCAAAACTATTGTCACTCACATGTTTTTCTTCCTTTATCACATCATGAGACCTATCAATATCATAAGAAAAACTAGCATTTGGGTTAGCATAACAAGGGGAGGGGCAGTTGATAGATCACTACAATATCCATCCTAACCACCACACAAAGAACAATCATACTCCTAATAGGATTGATATGGTGCACACATCTCTTCCCGAGGATCATATCTATAATCTCTCCAAAAGTGTGGTCTTTCACAATATGGACATAGATCATCAAAATAAGATTTCCAACCACCAAACTCGCACTCATCCCAATATGCCATAGTAAGAAGCAAACAAAAAATCTATCTAACATAAGAAACAAAGAAAATCACACAAATATTTACAAGTTTAATCAAAGCAAGTAAGCTAAAATTAAAAACCAACTTAATACGCCAAATTGTTTTCCAACAGCGGTTTCATTATTTATAATACTCAACTTACATATCAATTTAAGTGCAAGACGGTCGTTGTCAATATAATTACCTAACTTTGAGTCGGGGTTGAATCTACGAGGAATAATGTGAGTGTCAATTAAATAAGTTAAAAATTAAGGTTACTTTATAAATTCAAATATATTATACAAATCTTTTCAGAAATTTTGAATGTTTCCAAAAATATAAGATAATTCTTGGGCTTCTAAAGGACTAATTCGAGACTAAGAATAATTAGAGAGTAAACAATTAGAAAAAGATCTTGGGGATATGCTTTAATATTGGAAAATAGTGTGTGGGTACATGAAATTAAAATTCAAATCTTAGGTAAGGCATGCTTGGGTAGGCTCGGTTAGGATTTCGATGCTAGTCTTTCAATAAAGCATCAAACTATCACCCATGGATTATTTCGAATACCTTGTGGGTGTGATAAACTAATCATCACAAAGACTCAATTGGGTATCCCTATTTCTAAGATGATGACAAAGATAAACCAATTCCACAATTTATCCATATTTCTAAGACATTAAAAATAGAATAACTATTATCTACCCTCATCTCTCTTTGAAGGATGATGTGGGGTTTAGGAAAATTGAGGCTTTCACCAACAAATTTCATTTTATAGTCAAATATTTGTGAAACCCAAATACATTAACTAAGAATTGAAGCTAATAATCACAACCTATACACACTTGCACTATAGTACCCCGATCGTTTCTTAAGCCTAAATCCATCTTTTGAGTGACTATGGATGACTTCTAAATTTATTGTTATTTATCTCATTTTTTATTTACCTAAATTCTAATATTTATCATGTAAAAACTTGGATAAGTTTTCCATCGACATAAGATTCACCCGAATCGGACACCCGATAAGTAAGTTAAAGCCATTTTGCAATTCCCCGAGACTCTAACCAATAGTGCAATCATGAATCAAGATCTTGATAAATATATTATAGTAGTTTGGTTGTTTTATAATCAAGGATTTTTTTATATTAAGACCTTAAATATGTCCTAACGATTGATTGAATGAAAACATTCCTTACCGATGGAGTTTTTGAGAAGGATATTGGTATAGTAAATTTTAAATAATCATATCTATAATTATACTTATAATTTTAGATATCATGACCTATCAACAGATATATAATTGAATTAGCTTTCCAATGATACCAATTTTGCCAAAATCTGATATCGGAGCAAATAGTTATGCCTATTTTACTCCAACATGGTCAAGCTGGAAAACGGTGACGATGGTTCTGATGGGCTGTCACATTTCTTATGCCATTTATGATGATGTCGTCACTTTATGATGACATTTCTGATGACATCTTCAGGCTTAGGCATAAAATCACAAAGTTGACCCTTTTGTGACGACATTTCGTGACGGCCTATCACGGGTCTGACGGCCTATCATGGATGTGGTCAGCCATTTTTTTCAGTAATTAAGGGGCATTTTTAAAAGGGTATTTTGATATTTTCCACCCATTTTGACCCTCTATATATATCCAAGTAAAGAATAAAACTTCATTCTTCTTCCATTTCATCAAGAATACTAGGGTTTCTCTCTAAAAAAATCCAATCCAAATTTTCCAAGAACATCAAAAATCCAACCATAGATTTTATAAATTGGTTCAATATTCAAGGTAACCAAGTCAAAAACATCAAGAACCCTAACTCAAGAAGTGGAAAAGGAGTCTATAACAAGTTTCTTATTTCAAATCCATAATCAAGGTATGTGGGGTTTGAACAAGAACACTTCTTTCATTCTTGTGCCTAAAGATTTAATTTCTACTATTGAAATCCACAATTTTGAAAAGTGGTTTTACACCCAAATTACTTTATTAATGATTTATGATATTTGAGCTATTCAAGATCGATACACATGAATATTTCATTATTTTATTTCTTTAATTAAGAACTTATGCCATGAGTTGAATATTATTATTATGAGTTGATGATTTCTGAATGATTTGAGATAAGAGTCATGATTTAAGTTTTTCTATGAGAATTTTTATTATTGAATATATATATATTGATATTTGAGCTTAAGAGTAAAGAATGAGTTCTATGATATTTTCTTGAAGTTTTTGTTACATGATTAATTTACAACTTCCAAATTATAACTTGATATTTAATATTCTGAGTTTCATATTCTACCATGAGTTAGTATTTCAATTGATTTCAAGACATGTGTCAAGCTTTAAGATTTCTTATGACAAATTTGACGATTGAGTATATTGATTCATAAGATTGAGTTGTTATAGAGTCTTGATATTTTCTCAAAGTTATTGGTGTTGCCATGACAAAATGAATTGTTACATCTTAATGTTGAGAAAGATTGTTTGATTTTGACTCGAGTTAGGAATCCAACAGTTGTATATGATTTACCGATGAGATATATATTTATGTTTTGGTCTTTATAATGGACCCACGAATTGATATTGATTAAGGTGGATTTCCTAATGCGTTTTGAGTTGAGTCTGGGAGGAGTATTTAGCACCGAGAAGGAAATGTGATTTTTCCCCAAAACTACATGCCACCATAGGATTGATATTGATGATTATGGGCCAGAAGCCGAGTATGGGATTGTGAATGACAAATTAAGGCTGTACTCCTTGGCAAGAGTACGAATACCCCGCCAATGTGGGGTTCTCTACTCAGGAGGGCAAAACATTGGACTTCATACGGCTCATATAGTGTAGTTATGTTGGTTATAAGAAACTCTAAAGTCCATAAGTGTTCAAGTTTCATGAGTTACCGGGTCACTCTAAGTCTTGATTTAAAGATTTTGAGTTAAGTATAATGATTTATGAGATTTATAATGCTTGTACTACTATTGATGATTTACAAAAAATATATTTTAGTTAATTCAAGCGAAGAAAGTTGTTATCATCAGCATACATGATTTTCATAATCATTTATGATATTTTTTATAATGTTGCATTGCACCCCTACATACTCAGTATATTTCTTAAAGTAGTGACCTACATATATTTCTATATGCTACAGTTCCTTATAATGTAGGTTCAAGTTATAGCGCAGATACCGTATTCAGTTAGTTCGTAACTTCCAGTCAGCAGGTGATGAGTCCTTTTGATTTAAGGGCATAAGTCAGTTATACAGTTTGAGAAGTGTTGTATTTTTCTTACTTTAGTCGTATTAAGATTTGATAGTTAGGAGTCATGACCCATCTATCTGAAATCAGTGCCAGTAGAGGCTTCATAGACAGTCAGTAGAAGTTAATGTATTCAGTTTCAGTTTCATTTTTAAAAGTAGAGTTGTAATCTTTTAAAGTTTATGTTTATATTGATCAAGTTCAGATAAGTTCTATATTTTCTCTAACTTTATATAGATTTAAGCATTTTATTCAGTTGTTTATGAGTTATTCCAGTAGGAGGGTTAGCTTGGGGTCACTTGCACCCCTAAGCACCGTGTGACGTCTCAGGACCCAAATTTTAAGGCATTACAAACTTTGTATCAGAGCACAGAGTTCAAGTGTCCTAAGGTGTCTATGAATCTGTGTCTAGTAAAGTCTTACAGAATGGTACGAAGATGTCTATACTTTTCTTCGAGAGGCTACAAGACATTTAGGAAAAGTCTCCATTCTTTCAAGTTTTAGATTGTGCTATAGAAAGGTTTGTTGAGAAACTTATACAAATTCTCATCTTACCCTATTCGGGGCATCCCCGCCTTATTTTCAAGGTATTGGAGACAGTCAAACTCTATTCTTTGTAGATAGTACTTTCTTAAATAGTCCCCACAGATAGTTATGAAGTTGTAAATGAGCTATAAAGTACCCTATTAGTTCCTTATCATGCTTTGCTTATAAATTGTCCAATAAGCCCAAGTCAATTGTGCTTTCAGATTTCCTTCTCAAAATCCATATTGATAATCTATATTTCCTTATCTATGTACTATTCCTGAGGTAACATAATCAGCGAGTTCTAATTTTCTCCCTCTGATAATGCTTTCAAACTTACAAGAGAGAAATTTCGAAAGTCTTACAAAGCAGCCTAAGAAGAGCTTACCAATGTGTTATAAGTTTCCTAAGTTCAATGTTATGCCCTCTCCCTTATGATTATTTTAGTTAAGACAGAGTAAGATGTGTATTCTTAGATTATATAATATTGTATGGCAAGTTTCTATCTCTTATAATCTTGTTATCATAATGATGTTTGAACTGAAAGTCTAGTGAAGCTGTGTGGGTCTCTTTCGATTCACTAGCATAATTGCTTTGTTATCCATCTCAAATTCTTTTTCAAAATATAAATTAAAGACGAGTGAAGCCGGGTGAGGCCTATTTTGATTCACTAGGGACTCCTTGTGTATCTTGTTTCCTCATGTTGGTTAGAAATGGTTTAGAGATATTGTGGCAAGAAAGGGTGAAAAGTGTGATTTATTAAAAGTATGTATAGTTGAGCCTTTTGCATGTGATCGAGTTAGTGATAAAGTGATATTGTTCTTATGTGTTAGCTCATGAAAGAAAGAGAAGGAGTTATTGGTTGAGGTAAATAATGGGTTGCATAAGGTATGAAAAGAGTTGTTGATGGTGTGTTGCACAAGATAAGCATAAGTTATGGATGATGATACTTAGTGGATGAGTGTTGTTAACTTAGATACTCCTGAGATTGCAAGGGAAAGTTAAGTTGAGGCTTAGAGAGTTATGAACTAAGTTAAGTTGTGTATGAAGGATGGATAGTAATGATAGGTAGAAGAAGGGCGTGTTGATGGATTATAAATGAGAGAGGCCATATGATTATGAATAATTATTGTTATTAGAGGGTTTAAGTGGACTAGTGTTTATTGACGTTTTATTTTATAGTTTCCAAGTGAGAATAGTGTTTGTCAGGTGGAGTTGTAAGTTATACTGAGCGCTAGGCATTAAGCTTAGATGAATGGTGGCTATGAAGGTGGATATGATGATTTCTTGGTTAATGGTGCTAGTTATAGGGAAGTGATCTAATGGGCTTGGACAGTGTATGCGAGAGCTTGAGTTTGATCAACTTGTAATTAATTTTGATTGTGTGTTCTTGGTGAGAAATCTTGCCTAAGGTTCTGTGGAGCTGCTTTATTTTTTTTTCTAGGGTCATTTTATGTGGCATAATTAGTAAGTGTTGTAGAGTTGCTTGGTGGAGGAAGACTACTTAGGCAATGAACGATGTTCCTAATAATTGAGTCAAGAACTGTGATGGTTTTAGTCTAAGGGGGAGATAGTAGAACAAGTGACCAAGTTAGTTTGTCAGGTTCTAGTGGGTATGCCAAAAAGTTATGGAATAGTTGTGAGAAGGGATACTGCTCGACCCATTTTTATTTTAGTATTTTTAGTCATTCATGTATTTATTCATGCTTTCCATTTTGATTCCATGATCATGATTCATGTCCAAGCATGCCATAAAAAAATCCTGTCCTTACTTAGTTACCGAAATGCGGAGTCTCAGACCTTTCACCGGTTGGAATCACAATTCATAGTTACGAATTCCTAATTTAGGTCATGCAACGCATGACATATGTACTCAAGCTTCATGATATGTTCAGTTCCAATGTGATAGTGCTACTTTCAATGATCAGCAAGAAAGAAATTTAGATTCATATTATGCATGTCCCCTGGCCGTATTTCTTTGATGGGTTTATGATGTTCAATCCTCTATTCCTCAAGCCTTAGTTGCGTGTCAAGTTATTCATAGTATCTATTCATGTGTCAGATCTCATGCTCTAATTTTTTAGCTATCTTTCCTTACCCAAGGTAGTGGTGGTGAATAGTTGTTTAGTCGGGAGAGAAGAGATATTTCCTTATCAACAATAAAGGGTTCCATGCATACTTTGGCTTAGAGGTAATATGAAGTAAGATTGAGGCTAAGTCTTTGATACATGTTATGGTTAGTTGAAGTTTAATGTGTTATGATTAGGAGCATTGTGGTGTGTCCATTTTGTGTAATTCCATGAGTTGTAATTCCATGAGTTGGAAGGAATATTAGAGTGAAGCATTTGTGTAGGACTCGATTAGCAAGGAGTATGTCAGGTGTACTTGAGGTGAGTGCATGGAAATTTTCTTGATAAGAGGTGTGTAGGGTATGAAGAAGAGGCTTTATAATTGTTTGATTAGGAATGCGCATGTGGTTATGAAGATAGGCTTTAATGTCGTGTTTGTGTGCATGCTGATGGGTGCCTTGAACATTAGTAAATGGCTAGTGCTAGGTGGATTAGAGTTGTCGAAGTGGTAATGAGAATTACTCTTGAAGTGAGAGGTTGTAAGAATGTAGATGTATGGGAGCTCATGATTCAGAATGGGGTTATGTGGCGAATCTTTTGGTTCTAGGTTACATAAGAAAACGATGAGGGGATTTGGTTCAAGGGACTATGAGTAGATAGAAGTATCAGTGTCATGTGAGGATTGTAAGTCGAATCTATCAAATATAGTATTAGAAGGGTATAGTATAGTCGAGAGAGTGTTTGAGAAGTGTGGTTGAGGTTAGAGTAAGGAGTTGCCTTGCTTGAAGCTTAGTACTTTTATCATGACTTATGATTCATAGGTTTAGGTTTCAAGTTATGGGATTTGGTAATTTTATGATCTCCAATTCAGATGTCTTGTTTAGGCCTTGCCTAAAGTTCTTTGCTCCTTCAGACCATTAGAATTCCTTGGGAGGGTGTTGAAGAAATCCTCTACTTAAGTATGAGTATGTAGTACGATTCAGTTTGCATAGCTAGCAACCCAGTTTTTAAAATTTGGCAAATAGATTTCTATGGTCTTCCATTTTTTTTCGAACTAGTCTAGTCTTACCACTCAAAATTTCATAGGTTTGAGCAATTCGATAAGTAGTTGCTCGCTCCTAAAATCTATGAATTCAGTTCAATATGTGTATCAGGCATCAGTTTTAGATTTGGATATATAATTGTGTTTCAGTCTGTGAGCATTCATTGAACAATCTTTATTTTCCAAGTATTCTAGTCCATACAAAGTAATACCCACTGTGTAGTCTTATCCTTGTTTCTCATGACCTATGCCTGCAGAAATTATCTCTTCGCTATCTATGAGTATGATTGCACCCTTATAACATTAAGTAAATTCTAAACTCTCAGTATGATCCCGCTCTTTAATATAGGAAAAAGGCCAATCAGCTCAGATTTAGTCGAGAATTACAATTGTCCTCTATCTATTTTTTTCCAGTGTTGGATCCACCTGTATAGTTATTCTCATCAAGATTTAATACATTCAATGAAGTACTTCAAAGTTTAGAAAGATATAGATTTATGTTTGCAGGTTATTTCAACTGTGTGTCTTCAGTTTTCTCTATATTCTTGGCAAAAAAGCAACATTCGAGGACGAATGTTTCCAAGGGGGAGATATTGTAATACCCTAATCATTTCTTAAGCCTAAATCCATCTTTTGAGTGAATATGGATGACTTCCAAATTGATTTTTATTTATATGATGTTGTATTTCCCTAAATTCTACTCTTGATCATGTGGAAAATTGGATAAGATTTCCGTCGACATAAGATTCACCCATATCGGACACCCGGTGAAGAAGTTAGAGCTATTTTACAATTCTTGGAGACACTAACCAATAGTGCAACCATGAATCAAGCTCTGGAGAAATAAATTATAGTGCTTTGGTTGTTTTCTAATTGAGGATGGTGTGTATTAAGGCCTTAAATATGTCCTAACGATTGGGCGAATGAAAACATTCCTTACCGATTAAGTTCTTGGGATGGATATTGGAATAGTAAACTTAAAACGAGCATATCTCTCATTATACTTTGAATTTTAGAGCTCATGACCTATCAACAGATAAATAATTGAATTAGCTTTCCAACGATATGAATTTCTCCAAAATCCGATATCGGAGAATAGAATTATGCTCATTTTACTCCAACATGGTCAAGCTGGAAAACGGTGACCATGGTTCTGACAGACTATCACGTTTCTGACACCATTTCTAACGACGTCGTCACTTTCTGATGATGTCGTCAGGCTTAGGTAGAAAATAAAAAATTCGACCCTTTTGTGATGACATTTCGTGACAGCCTATCACAGATATGATGGCCTATCACGAATGTTGTCAGCCATTTTTTTCAGCAATTAAGGGGCATTTTTAAGAGGGTATTTTGGTCTTTTTCCCCCATTTAGACCCTCTATATTTATCCAAGTAAAGAAGAAAAATTCATTCTTCATCCATTTCATCCAGAATACTAGGGTTTCTCTCTCAAAAATCCAATCCAAATTTCCCAAGAACAACAAGAATCCAACCATAGATTTTATAAATTGGTTCAAGATTCAAGGTACCCAAGTCAAAAGGATCAAGAACCCTAAATCAAGAAGTGGAAAAGGAGTCAATAACAAGTTTCTTCATTCAAATCTATAATCAAGGTATGTGGGGTTTGAACAAGAACACTTCTTTCATTCTTGTGACCAAAGATTTAACTTCTACTATTAAAATCCATGATTTTTCAAAGTGGGTTTACACCCAAATTACTTTATTAATGATTTATGATATTTGAGCTAGTCAAGATCGATACACAAGACTATTTCATCATTTTATTTCTTAAATTGAGAACTTATGCCATGAGTTGAATATTATTATTATGAGTTGATGATTTCCGAATGATTTGAGATAAGAGTCATGATTTAAGTTTTTCTATGTGAATTTTTATTATTGAATATATATTTATTGATATTTGAGCGTGATAGTCAAGAATGAGTTCTATAATGTTTTCTTGAAGTTTTTGATACATGATTATTTTACAACTTCCTAATTATGACTTGATATTTAATATTGTAAATTTCATGTTATACCATGAGTTGGTAGTGCAAGTGCTTTCATTACATGTGTCAAGATTTAAGCTTTCTTATGAAAAATTGGATTATTTAGTATATTGATTCATAACATTGAGTTGTTATTATGAGTCTTGATATTTCCTCAGAGTTATTGATGTTGCCATGACTAAATGATTTGATATATCTTGATATTGAGAAAGATTGTTTGATTTTGAGTTGAGTTAGAAATCCACAGTTGTATATGATCTACCGATGAGATATATATTTATATTTTGGTCTTTATAATGGACCCACGAATTGATATTGATTAAGGTGGATTTCCTAATGTTTTCTGAGCTGAGCCTGGGAGGAGTATTTAGCACTGAGCGAGAAATGTGATATTTCCCCAAAACTACATGCCACCGTAGGATTGATATTGATGATTATGGGCTAGAGGCCAAGTATGGGATTATGATTGAGAAATTAAGGTTGTACTCCTTGGCAAGAGTACGACACCCCCACCAATGTGGGGTTCTCTTCTTAGAACGGCAAAATATTGGACTCCATGCGGCTCACATGGTGTAGTTATGTCAGTTATAAGAAACTCTCAAGTCCATAAGAGTGCAATTTTCATGAGTTATCGAGTCACTCTAAGTCATAATTTAAAGAGCTTGAGTTAACTATAATGATTCATGAGATTTATATTGCTTGTAATACTATTGATGATTTACAAGGAATATATTTTAGTTAATTCAAGCGAAGAAAGTTGTTATCTTCAGCATGCATGATTTTCATAATCATTTATGATATTATTTATAATGTTGTATTGCATCCCCACATACTCAGTACATTCCTTAAAGTACTGGCCCCCATATATTTCTATATTCTACATTGCCTTATAATGTAGGTACAAATTATAGTGCAGATACCGTATTCAGTCAGTTCGTAGCTTCCAGTCAGTAGGTGATGAGTCCTTTTGATTTGAGGGCATGAGTCAGTTATACAGTTTGAGAAGTGTTGTATTTTTCTTACTTTCATCATATTGAGATTGGGTAATTGGGAGTCATGACCCATCTATCTGAAGTCAGTACCAGTAGAATTTTCATTGACAGTTAGTAGAAGTTGATGTATTCAGTTTTAGTTTCATTTCTAAAAGTAGAGTTGTAATCTTGTAAATTTCATGTTTATACTGATCAAGTTCAGAGAAGTTCTACATTTTCTCTAACTTTATATAGATTTAAGCATTTTATCCGGCTGTTTATGAATTATGCCAGTAGGAGGGATAGCTTGGGGTCACTTGCGCTCCTAAGCACTATGTGACATCCTGGGACCTAAATTTCGAGGAATTACATGCACCCTATTCAAACATAACACCATGAGGAAGAACTAGCAACTTATAAAGATAATAAACAAGAATATAAAAAAATCTCCATCGATTTGATTCATGAAAAATAAAGATAATGCAAACCACATTTTAAATTCCAATGATTCTTCAATGGAAACTTGCTAATCCTTCACTTAGGAGCTACTTTAATACAATCTTAGTTCAATGTTAGTACAAATTTTTACTCTGAGCTCTCAAGTAAAGTGATAAATAGTGAAGATGAAAGATAGGATCAAGATGATGAAACTTGCTAATCTTTGATTATTGCTCTATTGACGAAGTTAACTCAAAAGAAGGTGAAGTTTCTATGGTTAGATGCTTGTGAGGGAAGTTTTGAGATATTGAAAGATAGGTTGATTCTGCTCTGGTTTTAACCCTACCCCTGGATAATAATGGTTTTGTGGTTTATTAGGATGTGTCTCGTATGGTGATGGGTTGTGTTTTCATGTAGCATGATAGGGTAGTGGTGTATGCTTGTAGGTAGTTGAAGGTTCATGAGATGATTTATCTGACTCATTACTTAGAGTTATTGGATGTGGTGTTCAAATTGAGGATTTGCTAATATTACATGTATTGGATTTATATTAAAATTTATTTAGATCAATAGAGACTGCAGTATGTATTCACCCAGAAGGAGTTGAATCTCAAGCAAAGGTGCTGGCTTGAGTTTCTCAAGGACTATAAGATGAGTCTCTATTATCATCCAAGTAAAGCTAATGTCATAGTTGATGCTCTTAGTAGTCTATCTATGGGGAGTCTTATCACATGTGGATGAGGAGAAATGTGGATCGGTGTTAGATATTTACCATTGGATAATCTTGTAGTTCATCCTTTGGACTCTGAGGATGGTGGTGTGAATGGTCAAGAGATGGTGAAGTAATCTCTTTGTGTTGAGGTAAAAGCGAAGCAAGTTTTGGATCCTATCTTCATACAAATCAAGGATAATGTGGGCCAACATAAAGCTATGGCTTTCAAAATTGGTGGTGATGGAATCTTGAGGTAATAAGGTAGATTGGGGTTACTGATGTTTTTGGGTTAAGGGAAATAATTTTGGTCGAGGCCCATGAGTCGCGGTATACAGTTCATCCTGGATCGACAAAGATGTACCATGATTTGAAGGAAATTTATTGGTAGAATAACATTAAGTGAGATGTTGCCAATTTTGTGGGTAAATGCATGGTGTGTCAACAAGTGAAGGTGGAGCACTTGAGGACCGATTTGTTGTCTTAAGAGATTAAATTGCTTGTGTGGAAGTGGGAAGTGATTAATATGGATCTCATTATCGGTCTTTCGTGATCTCAGAATCAGATGGATTCTATTTGGGTCATCGTGGATAGGATGACTAAGTCTGCTCACTTTCTACCAGTAAGGACTAATTATTTGGATGGTGACTATGCAAAATTATTTATCCAAGAAATTGTGAAGTTGCATGGTGCACCTGTTTCTATTGTTTATCATCATGGTACTAAATTCTCATCTTATTTTTGGTGTTTGATTTAGAGAGGTTTAGGGACTAAGGTGAACTTTGGTACCTCTTACCACTCGCAAATGGATGGAAAAGCGAAGAGGATGATTTAGACATTGGATGATATACTTTGAGCTTGTGAGATTGGCCCTTTTTGAGGCTTTGTATGGTAGGAGATATCGTTCTCCTATTGGGTAGTTTGAAGTTAGTGAGTATAATACCTCGTATTTTCCTAACATAATTTAAGTCCCAATGCATGAGTATTCGCATATAAAATTCAAGGTCAATCCTCAAGAATTCACCCAGAAGTTTAAGAAATCCATTAATTAAGGTATGTTAGATGTTTATCCATGGGTTCCTTTCACTCATGGAGTCCAAGTATCCTATTTAAATTACAAAATTGAGATCTTTACAAGTTATTTGATTTTAAATTGTGATTTCACTCATGAATGTCCATGAACTATGATTATAAACCATGTTACCATGAAATTATTGTTATTATTCAATCCTCCATGTTTCAATGTTATTGTTTATTAAACAAGACCTCGATATAACTCTATTATGTCAGATTCATGCCATTTCTATATGTTTTGTGACATTTCTATGATTGTTTTGAACCATGAACTACAAATGTTTGATAAAATTCCTACAAGTGTGATTGATTTAATAAAAACCTTCATGCTTTGTCCCCTATGATTTAGTGTTTTTCTAGTATTATTGTTTTGAGTCCTGGGGGTATTGAATACCTGAAAACCATAGTTTTTTATTTAGTCTAGTCTCAGTACATTACAAAATAGTCTTCAGATTATATTATGAGCTTTATCAGAATAGTCAAATATCAGTCATTAAACTCAAAACAGTTTAGTATCTCAGTGTCTTTCAGTTGGGAGTAGAATTTAGCACCGAGCGAGTGTAAGGATGGTGGCTTCCCATCAGATAGGTAGAGTTATTAGTAGAAGTCCCTATACTCTAAAACTATATATCTAGCATAGGATATGAGTAGTCACCCATCAGATTAGGATTGACTATCTCACAGGGGTCACCCTTCAGTTTAGGATTGACACCCTTAGTCCTTTTGACATTATATCATATTAGTGGATCCACATAGCCATTCTTAGTACCCATTGTATAGTATTAAAATCTTTCCAACTAGTTATAGGTTGGACCCTGATTAGCTCAAATTAGGGAATGTCGGTTAGATGATACCTTCCACAGTCTCATATATAGTCTCAGTTACAGTCTCAGTTCTGTTATATAATTTTAAAGTTGTTTGGCCAAAGCATGTAGATACCAGTAGTTTTTTTATATTTTAGTTCACAAATTTTACTCATTCCATGTTATATACTTGGTCATGCATCCCCAGTGTCCATAGATTTTCAAGTATCTTCAGTATTTATAGACTATCATGCATACTCGGTATTTACAGATTTCTTCATACTTTTAGTACCTACAGATTTTATGTACTCTATGCTTTACATGTATAATCAGTTAGTTATTATTATTCCTATTCATGAAAATATGCATATCTACCTACCTCATTTATCATACCAGTAAATTAAAAGTACTGATCATATACCTTTATTTTATGATATGATGTATCATATCATAGGTGCTGACCCTCAGTTCCCGGATCACATGTAGTCCCTCAAATCATCAGCAGTACAGTAGCAGTGGTGATTCCTCATCATTCGAGGATAGATTATATTACTTCATGTCATTATCTTAGTAGTTAGTAGAGTTAGTTGGAGGCCTGTCCTATAAATTCATAGTATTTAGTTTAGAGGCTTTTCAGACACTACAATTTTCTATTCAGATTATTCAAATTTTAGTATTATGCCAGATTCATAATTCAGTAGTTATTTCATTAACAAAACCTTATGACCTTTTAGTTATTCTTCTGCATTCTTAATTTTATTATTTAGTGCTCATAGCAGGTACCAGCTGATGGGTTAGCTTGTCATCTCTCATGACCGTAAGCACCCTATAACGACTAGGGGGTAGTCTCGAGTCATTACAAACTTGGTATTATCACCTGAGGTTTTAAAGGGTCCTAGGAATTCTAAAAGCGGTGTCCAGTAGAGTCATATACATGGGTGTGTAGCGCGCCACACTTATGGATGAGAGGCTACAAGGCGTTTAGGAAAAAGTTTCCCTTCTTTCAGTATTCATGTTGTGAGAGTGAGCATGAGCTCAAGTTAAACTCTCTATCTAATCTATTTCATCCTTTCATTTACAGAACATGCCTCCCAAGAAGAACGAAAGAAGAATTGAAACTCAGCCATCCCCTCAGCCTATCTAGGAAGATCCTCTGAATGAGCATGTCTCTCACGCAGAATTTATAGCTGCATTCACTACTCTAGCCAATTCAGTAGCATCACAATGGTCACGGCCAACCCAGTGGCCATTACTGCTGCAACCAAAATTCAAGATTTTACCCGAATAAATCCTCGTTCTTTTACGGGATCCAATTCTGAAGAGGATCCACAAGAATTCTTAGATATGAATCAGAAGGTAACAGATGCTATGGGGGTGACATCTAGTTAGAGTGTTGAGTTAGCTGCATATCAATTGCAATATGTAGCCCATACTTGGTTTAAGTAGTAGAAGGATGATATGGTTGTAGATACACCGCCTGTAGAATGGAAAGAGTTTGCCTTAGCTTTCTTAAAAAGATTATTTCTATTGGAGTTAAGAGAGGCCAAAGTGTAAGGGTTCATTAATTTGAGGCAAGGAAGCATAAGTGTGAGGGAGTATTCCCTCAAGTTTACTCAATTAGCTAGGTGTGATCCTCATGTGGTAGCTGATAACAGGTCCAAGATGAGTAAGTTTGTGTCTGGCATAGCTAATAGTATGGTTAAGGAGCATAGGACTGCAATGCTAATTAATGAGATGGACTTGTCTGGGATGATGGTCCATGCTCAACAGATAGAGGAGCAGAACATTAAGGAAAAGGAGAGAGAGAACAAGAGAGCTAGGATAGGTAGTTTTAATTTTAGTCTTCCAAAGACATAAGGTAGTAACCATCCTCAGTTTTATCATAGATCTTCATCCCCAGTACCCTCTTCTGTCAGTGCTCCACTACCCAAATACATAAACGGCAATAAGGATAAGTCATCAGGCTCTAAGTCCTACGTCAGTGTTAGCAGTGCTCGTACAAATCCTCTATGTCAAAAATATAGTAGACACCACCTGGGTGAGTGTAGAGTAGGTAGTGATGTGTGTTTTGGGTGTAGCAAGCCAGGCCATTAGATTTAGGAGTGTCGGGTAGTTGCTTAGAAGGGTATGGATGTGCGCCAATAAGGCCAGTTCCATCCGGTCGCCCAACTCAGAAAGGTGCCACTTCCAGTGCTACTATTGGTCAGCGTCGGAATAGATTATATGCTTTTCAGTCTTGCCAAGATTAGGAAAATTCTCCTGACATAGTTACTAGTACGTTACAAGTCTTTTACATATATATATTTATGCTTTACTAGATCCTAGAGCTTCGCTTTTATTTATAACCCCATATATACCCGTCAAATTTGGAGTCAATCCCGAAATACTAGTAGAGTCCTTTTCATTGTCTACCCCAGTAGGTGTTACCATTCTATCCTAAAAGGTATACAGGAACTGTCCGGTCAAAATATCTCAGAAAGTTACCTCAGTTGATTTGTGGAGTTAGAGATGATGGATTTTGATGCCATTCTTGGCATGGATTGGGACCACTCATGCTATACCTTAGTTGACTGTAGAAATAGAATATTTTATTCCTATTCCCAAATAAACTAGTTCTTGAATGGAGGGGTAGTACTACAGTACTTAGGGGTCGAATGATGATGTCAAAGAGGTGTATTTACCATCTTATACGAGTGAAAGACTCTAACTCATAAACTTCAACTCTTGAATCAGTTCCAATAGTAAGTGAATTCTCAGATGCATTTCCTGAAATCTCCTTGGAGTTTCTCCTGAAAAGGAAATCAACTTCGGAATAGGCCTTCTCCTAGATACTCATCCTATATCTATTCTGCCGTACAAAATAGCTCTTATTAAACTCAAAGAACTAAAAAAAAAAAGCTGAAGGATCTCTTAGATAAGGGAATTATTAGACCCTACATCTCCCCATGGGGCGCACCTGTTCTATTCGTGCGTAAGAAAAATGGTTCTCTCAGAATATGCATAGACTACTGTCAGTTGAACAAAGTCACAGTTAAGAATAAATATCCACTTTCTCGAATCGATGACTTATTTGACCAACTTCAGGGTTCTTGCTACTTTTCCAAGATAGACCTAAGATCAGGCTATCATCAGCTTAGGTTCAGGAAATGTGACACTCCAAAAATAGCTTTCCATACTCACTATGGTCGCTTTAAATTTCTAGTCATGTCCTTTGGTCTTTCAAATGCCCCAGTAGCCTTCATGGACTTGATGAACCGATTGTTCTAGTAGTACTTGGGCATGTTCGTCATAGTCTTCATTGATGACATTCTTGCTGACTCCCGAAGAGAAAATGAACATGCAGACCACCTTAGAGTAGTGCTTCAGACTCTTAGAGCTCACCAGTTGTTTCTAAAATTCAGTGTGAATTCTGGCTAAGATCAATAGCTTTTCTTGGCCATATTATTTTTGGTGATGGCATTAGAGTGGATCCTCAAAAGTTCAAGGTGGTGAGAAACTAGCCTAGACCCATCTCTCTATCAGATATCAGGAGTTTCTTGGGTTTAGCTGGCTATTCTATTGGTTTTTTAAAGGATTTTATTCTATTGCATCCTCCATGTCTAGATTGACTCAGAAGAAAGTTAAGTTTTGGTTGTTAGATTCCTGTGAGAAGAGTTTTTAGGAGTTGAAGACTCAACTTAACTCAACCCCAGTCTTGACTCTACTAAATGGTGGAGATGGTTTTGTTATGTACTGTGATACATCTAGAATAGGTTTGGGTTATGTCCTCATGCAGAGAGGTAAGGTCATAGCCTATGCCTTTAAATAGCTTAAACCCCGTGAGAAGAATTACCCTACTCATGATCTTGAGTTATAGTGTTTGCCTTAAAGATTTCGAGGAATTTCTTGTATGGAGTGCATATAGATGTGTTCACAAATGACAAAATCCTTTAGTATGTATTCTCTTAGAAAGATTTGAATCTACTTTAGAGAAGGTGGTTAGTGTTATTGATGGATTATGACATAAGTGTTATGTATCATCCAAGTAAGGCCAATGTAATGGCTGATGCTCTCAGTAGATTGACTATGGGTAGTGTTGCTCATGTTAAGTATAGTTAGAAGAAGTTAGCTTAGGAAGTTCATCAGCATGCCTGACTAGGTATCCACTTAGTCGACTCAGCAGAGGGAAGTGTGTAGGTGCAGAATAGCACCGAATCATCTCTAGTTTTCGAGGTGAAGGAAAAGTAGTATAGATATCTCAATCTAGTTAAGTTAAAAGAATTAGTCAAAGACCAAAAAGTAGAGGTTTTCTCTCAAGGGGGAGATGGTGTTTTGCGTTGTCAGGGTAGGTTGTGTGTGCCTGGTGCAGATGATTTAAGACATCAAATTCTTGCAGAAGCGCATGGTGCGCGTTACTCTATTCATCCGGGGGCCACTAAGATGTACTATGATATGCAGGAGATCTATTGGTGTAGTGGGATGAAGAGAGATATTGTAGAGTTTGTCACTAAGTGCTCTACATGCCAGCAAGTTAAGATTGAGTACCAGGAGCCTAGAGGATCCATGCAGGATTTCAATATTCTCATGTAAAAATGAGAGGAAGTGAACATGGATTTTTTGATAGGTTTGCCTTGTACCCTTCATCAGCATGATTCCATTTGGGTTATCTTAGATAGGATGACCAAATCAGCTCATTTCTTCCCAGTCCATACCTTTTATTCCGCTGAGGACTATGCCAAATTCTATCTCAGTGACTTGGTTAGGTTACACGGTGTTCCCTTATCTATCATCTCAGATAGAGGTACCCAATTTACCTCTCATTTCTAGAAAGCATTCCAAAAGGGTCTTGGTACCCAAGTCCATCTCAGTACAGCCTTTCACTCTCAGACAGGCGGTTAAGCAGATTGGACCATTTAGACACTAGAAGATATACTGAGACCATGCACAGTTGATTTTATAGGTAGTTAAGATGATCCCTTGCCTTTGATTGAATTTGCACGCAATAACAACTATCATTCTAGTATCTATATGGCTCCATTTGAAGATTTTCATGGTAGAATATGTAGATCTCCTATTGGTTGGTTTGAAGTAGGTGAGGTCATAGTAGTAGGGTATGACTTGATATTTGATGCATTAGAGAATGTTTAGTTAATCAGAGAAAGTCTTAAGGCTGCCCAGAGATGACAGAAATCATATGATGATGTGAGTAGAAAGGATCTCAAGTTTGAAATTTGTGATTTCGTATACTTGAAAATCTTGCCCATGAAAGAAGTGAAGATATTCACCAAGATAGGGAAACTCAGTCCTCGATATGTCAGTCCCTTCAGAATTCTCAATCATTTCGAAAAGGTAGCGTACGAGCTTGAGTTTCCTTAAAATTTAGCCTCAGTACACCCAGTGTTCCTTGTCTCCTTGTTCAAAAAGTGTATTGGTGATGCAGCTATAGTTTTTCCCTTAGTAAGTGTAGATATTCAGAATAGTCTTTCCTTTGAGAAAGTTCCAATCATAATTCTTGATCATCAAGTTCGTAGACTAAGGAACAAAGAAGTTCCATTGGTCAAAGTGCTTGGGCAGAATCAGTCTGTTGAGGGAGTCACTCGGGAAGTACCCTCATCTTTTATTCGCAAATCCAAATTCAGTATAAGGTACCAAATCTTCTTATGATTTTTCTCTATCATGCTCAGTTTCAATTGCATATCATGTTAATGTCAGTTATGCATTCATGAATCAGTTCAGTCATGCATTCTATGCATCAGACATGCATGTTCAGTGTGTAAGCTTAGTCCATTAGTTTTCTCTCAGCTTAACCAGTCTCATTCGAGGACAAATAATCCCAAACGGGAGATATTATAATTCCCTATATTTTCCTAACATAATTGAAGTCCCAATACATGAGTATTCCTATATAAACTTTTTAAAATACTCATTATGTTTAAGTTTTGAGCCAGCCACTGTGTAGGAAATTGAATAAGCTTTCCAATGATATAAAATTTGCCTAAATCCAATAATCGGTAAGAATTTATGAAAATTTAAGGTTTTAGTCGTTAAACACCATCATTTTAACCCTTAGCACATCATCGAGCTAGAATAAATGACAATTGTCAATTTCCAGTGAAGCTCTACAAATCCACTCCGTCGCGCCATCAGCCAAAATCCCAGTGGTCCTTTTCCAGTGTTCTGTTACGATAATGGCATGTCACGCCAAGGGTGAATTTCAGAATCAAAAGGGCACTGCGATTCCTCCGCGTTGCGCCTAGCCCTCAGTTCCTAGTTTTCCAATTCCAGTGACACGGCGCGATAGCACCGCATTGCGCCAGCTCACAAAATCAGAAATTTTTCAGTAATTCTGAGTTTTAAATTTGAGGGCATTATAGTCTTTTTCCCCTCACCCCAGACAGCCTTTAACACAAAATTCACCATAATTAACCTATTATTTCATTATTGTAATAACCTTTCCCCCAAATCAAAGAAGATTCTCTCCTAATCAAGAAGCCTAGATCTCAAATTCAAGGTCAATCCTCAAGAATTCACCAAGAACTTCAAGAAATCCATCAATTATGGCATGTTAGATGTTTATCCATGGGTTCCTTTCACACATAGAGTCGAAGTATCCTATTTAAATTACAAAATTGAGATCTTTACAAGTTATATGATTTTAAATTGTGATTTCACCCATGAATCTCCATGAAATATGATTTTAAAGTAGGTTACCATGAAATTATTGTTATTATTCAATTCTCCATGTTTGAATGTTATTGTTTATTGAAAAAGACATCAATTTAACTCTATTATGTCAAATTCATGCTATTTCTATATGTTTTATGACATTCCTATGATTGTTTTCAACCATATACTACAAGAGTTTGATAAAATGCCGACAAAAGTGATTTATTTAATAAAAAAACTTCATGATTTGTCCCTTACGCTTTAGTGTCTTTCCATTATTATTGTTTTGAGTCTTGGGGGCATTGAATGCCCGAAAACCATAGCTGTTTATTTAGTCTAGTCTAAGTATATTATAGAATAGTCTTCAGATTATATTATGAGCATTATCAGAATAGTCAGATATCAGTTATTAAACTCACAATAGTCTAGTGTCTCAGTGTCTTTCAGTTGGGAGTAGGATTTAGCACCGAGCAAGTACAGGGATGGCGGCTTCCCCATCAGATAGGCAGAGTCGTTAGTAGCAGTTCCTTTACTACAGAACTATGTGGCCAGCATAGGATATGAGTAGTCACCCATCAGATTAGGCTTGACTATGTCGCAAGGGTCACCCATCAGTTCATTCTTGACAGCCTTTGTCCTTTGGGCATTATATCATATTAGTGAATCCACTAGCCATTATTAGTATACATGGCACGGTTTTAACATTCTTCCAACTGGGATTATAGGTTAGACCCATATTATCTTAAATTAGGGAATGTTGGATAGATGATACCTCTCACAGTCTCAAATATAGTCTCAGTTACACTCTCAATTCAGTTATACAGTCTTAGAGTTGTATTGCCAAAGCATACAGATATCAGTATTTTAGTTTACAGATTTTACTCAGTCCATGTTATATGCTTGGTCATACATCATCAGTGTCCATAGATTTTCACCTATCTATAGTATTTATAGACTGTTATGCATACTTTGTATTTACAGATTTCTCCATACTTTCAATACCTATAGATTTTATGTTATTTACTCGGTACTCTATTTTACATGTATAATCAGTTAGTTATTATTATTCCTATTCATGAAACTATGCATATCATCCTACCTTATTTAACATACCAGTACATTCAAATTACCAATCACATACCTTTCTTTTGCGCTATGGTGTATCATATCATAGGTGTTGACTCTCAGTTCTCAGATTGCACTTAGTCCCTTGGATCATCAGTAGTACAATTGCAGTGGTGAGTCCTCATCATTCAAGGATAGATTTATATTACTTTATGTCTTTATCTCAGTAGTTAGTAGAGTTAGTTAGGGGACTGTCCTATCAACTCACAGTATTCAGTTTAGAGGCTTTTTAAACACTACAGTTTGCTATTCAGATTTCAATATTATGCCAGATTCATAATTCAGTAGTTGTTTAATTATTAAAACCTTATGGCCTTTGAGTTATTCTTCTGCATTCATGATTATATTATTTAGTGCTCACAGTAGGTACTAGCTCATTGGTTAGCTTATGGTCCCTCGAGATCGTAAGCATCATGTAATGACTAGGGGGTAGTCTTGAGTCGTTATAGTGAGACAAGGTTATTTGGTCCTGATTTGGTTCATCAAGCTATGGATAAGGTGAAGGTGATTCAAGAAAGGCTTAAGACCGCCCAAAGTCTCCAAAAGCCTTATGTAGACATGAAGGGAAAGGAATTGGAATTTAAATTTGGTGATTGGGTGTTCTTAAACGTGTCTCCCATAAAGGGAGTGATGCGGTTTGGTAAGAAGGGAAATCTTAGTCCCTTATTTGTTGGCATTTACTTGATTTTTTTTAGAGTGGGCAATGTGGCCTATGAGTTGGAATTGCCTTCTAGTTTGAGTTTCATTCACTCGGTATTCCATGTTTCAATGTTAAGGTAGTGTGGGTTACTATTCCTTGATTATTCCTTTGGAGAGTGTTGTTTTTTTGTATTTATAGTCCTATAAGAAGGTCCTTGTGGAAATTTTTTATCGTCAAGTCCGTTGGTTGTGGACTAAGGATGTGGCTTCAGTGAAGGTTCTATAGAGAAACCAAAAGGTTGAAGAATCTACTTGGGAAGCCGGGGAGGACATGAAGTCCAAATATCTGTACTTGTTCCCCATTCTTAATAATCATGCTTAAGGTATACATTTTCTTAACATCTCTATTTTTTTTCTTTGTTAAAGTTAAGAGTGGGTGTGTTTCTTTTTAAAACATGCTAAAAGATGCCTTGACCCATCATTCAGGGATAAATGATTCTAAGGGGGGAGAATGAAACACCCAGGTGTGGGCTTTTGAGAAATTTTAAGCGTTGAACTAACTGTCCTGACTATGACTCACTGTATGAGTTGTATAGTCTCTATGCGAATCTTGAGAACCAATTCATAGCTTTTTTAGTATGTTTTCCTAGTTTTATTCTCTAAGTATGAATTATACCTCACGAGTTATAGGCCAATAAGTGTACTATCCTAATGTTTCTGATGTTACAATGACTAGACTCAACGAGCCGTATAAACTCATTATAAATCATAATATGCATCCCATAAGGTAACTGGTGTAGGGACTTGGTGGTTCTATCTTGAATATGACTTGGACACCGTGAGTTATATGGTGGCCCTTCGAGTTGTAAGGTCACCCATAACGACTAGGTGATAGTTTTTTAGTTTTTATATGAGGGGCAATTTGGTCATTTCCCTCCTTACTCCCTTAGACACCACTTCCATAAAACACCATGGATGGGTTATTTTCAATACTTTAACATATCAAATACTCTCTTCACTCTCTCAAATTTCCCATTCAAGACAATGCTAGGGTTGTAAGGGAAGTGGTAATCTAGGGTTCTAAGGGTGGCTTCTTCTTCAAGTTTTTAGTGATTAAGGCGTGTATATCTCTCCTTACACTTGGATTTTCTTAATGGCATAAAATTGGTTTATTATTCATATGGTTTTGATATTGGGCTTTCAATTATGGGTTGAGGGTTTTTGATATAAATTGTTTGAATATTTTTCCCATGATTTCTATTAATTTATTATGCATTGACTTGTTGGTTTGTACACTCATTGGGGTGCATGGGAATGGTAAATGAAATGTGATTGATGAAAACCCCAACAGACTTGCATAATTTGTTTTGAAATTTGATTTATATATTGGCTTGACATGTTTATTTGAAACTAATGTATTGTGTAAATGTAAAAGTGGTTAACAATGGTTTTGAAAACATTGTGGGTTATAGGGATTCCCCCAAGTGGATAATAATGGTCTTGAAAACCTTTTGGGGTACAAGGAATCCCCCAAGTTGTTTTTAGTAAAGGAGTTTGGGGTACAAGGATTCCCCAAAGTGTTGGCCTATGACATTGGTTTCAATATATATGCGGTATAATGATACCACTTAATGATTCCTTAATGATTGTTTCCTTAATGTAATGGTTGGGTTATATGTTAATGTTTTTATTGGGATTAATGGGGGTGTTTTAGCTATCTGTGAAGGTGTGAATCCCGAAGGACTGATACTAGAAACTCATGTTTGCCAATATGAAAGTTTGTCTTGATGACCATGTACTGATGTCACACTATATATAAATAATTGTATCATGGATGGCAGAACGTACAAGTATTCCCTATCCTTTTATTATATCACCAATCGTGCGGCTAACACACACTGGGACCCGACTAGGGAGAGACAATAGACCCATATAGCCCATAAGTAGTTTTATGATGATCAGGCTACACAATCAAAGTTAAGATCTCAAATTAAATGCTAAACCTTGTTCCCAACACTGGCACATTATATATATTTCTATGCATATGCTTGTGTGAATTTGGATTTTGGACTAATTTTTTACTATTGATCATTGCATTACTTTATCCCTTATCCCTGAGTTACATGATAGTGCTTAATCCACTATACATCTCTGGATGCTATATCCCCACAAGATGTAGGCACTGAAAATACCTCTACTTTTCTTGTGTATTTTCTAGGTGATCATAGGACCGCTCGTGAGTCGAATTGAAGTGGTGAGCTTCCATACTTCCAAAGACCTCATTTCCTGTTTTAGTTTTCTATTGTCATATACTATTATTTTGGCTCTTTTTGGCTATCTTTGGGGGCATGTCCCGACTTAGATTATTTTCCATTAGTAAAGGCTTTGTGGATATTACTGTAGACTTGGGTATTGGTTACTAGATATTGGTTATCATTTATTGACAAATCTTATATACCTTTATATTTTTAATCATGCTATATTGTTACATGTTTGAAATTCATCCACTACTACGATATGGTGATCTGCTTATCTAGGCAAAGGGAGTGGTCCCTGGTCCTTGTTGGACTTGGGATTCGCATCACGGCCAGGTCTTAGTTCGGGTCGTGACAGCCTTGGGATTATTTTCAAAATTCTTAACCATCCTAACAAATTACTTGGGGACCTTATCTTCTTTCATCTCTTCTAATTCACTTATATTATTTTTCACAATCTCATTATGTGTCACAGCCTGAGATTCAATATTTTTCAGAGTTATTTTGCTGAAAAAACTAGAAATAAATAATATTAATAAACCAAAAAAGAAAGCTTTTAATGATTCAGATGATGCTGAATGTCTCCAAACAAGATTTTTAAAAAAAAAAAAAAATTCTTACTAATCTCAAAATTGGGTCTATTTATTTCAAACAATAAGAAAAATTAAAATCTTCCAAGTCTACCTAAGTGCTCGCCGACACCTGGATGGAGTGGCAGTCTAATTACTAAGAGAAGTATTTTATCTAATGCTTCAATTATGGAATCCTCTATCTTCATTGATAATGTTGAAATATTCTTCCTCAAGGATAAATAAAAACCTCAATCTTTCCAACACCTCATCTTAACGGTTGTCAACAAATCCAGTAGTGTAGAAAGTTTAATACAGCGGGAGCTGGGAATTTGGCAAAGGGTTATAGTAACTATTCTTTCGTGGCCTCTAGTCGAGGTACTCTTATGCAATGTATGCATAAGACAAAAAAATGTGGTATTTTGGTACTACAACTATATAAGCTCGGTTATTCCTTACAATCTTTCTTTAAGGCCTGTACCTGGCTCATATCCAAACTTTAGCGATATTCTTTCTCCTTTATCATTCATTTGTTACTTGTTTTACGTTTTTAACCATCTCTAATGTATGGAATATTTCCCTAGCAAGACTTTTTGATACTTCGATGTCATATATGGGATTTCCTCTCTCAACATATATTACTTCTTTTGATGATCGTACTCAAACTTGAGTTATTGATTCAGCGTGGAGGGGACTACACCAGCCATGTAAATCCATGATCGTCCAAGTAATATGTTGTACAGAACAGGAATATCCATCACCTTGAATGTTATAGGAAAAGTGACATGGCACAATAGTATCTCTCTATGAACCAACAAATGTCTTTATGTTAATCTTCTAGGTTTGAATCTTAGCCAAATCAACTTCCAACCTTGACAATCCACCCAAAGGAAATATGTTATTCCTAAAGCTAGATAAATCAACACTCGAGATATCACTCTTTTTTGTACTAAGGCCCTTTCAACAGGGAAAGCTGAACCCATATAGCCTATGGGTACCTTTAGGATGGATAGAGCTACACAGTCTAGCTTAATAGTTTTAAATCAATGCTTAAACCTTGTTCACTATCATAACATCATATATACGTATATACAATATGTGCATTTAGTTTAAATTTTTTTTGGATGTGGCAGTATTTTATCCCTATCATGAGTTACATGGCATGCTCATCCTATTGACAGTCCCCGGATGCTTCATTATTTTATGATGTAGGGTTCTATGGGTTTTCTGTTTACTTGTGCAGTGTAGGTGATTCTGGTTCATCTGTTGGTCAACTTTAAAGTGGTGAGCTTCCATTCTCCGTAAGGCCTATCATTTTTAATTTTTCTTTTATTTACATTTTATATCTCCTTTGGATTCTTTTGGTCATGGTTGGGGGCATGTCCATACCTATTTGGTATTTTGGCTTTAGAGGCTATTGTGGACAATATATGGGTTGGTTGGTTATTGATTGACTCTTAGTTTTCATTAAGTTATCTATTCTTCTTTCATTACTATATTAATTTGTCTTTCTCATTATTCTTTATGGTCATTTATATGCTCATAAGGTTTAGCAATAGAGGTGGTCTCCTATCCATGGTGGGCTTAAGGTACCCATCAGGATCACACCCTAGTTGGGATTGTGACAATCTTTGTATCATAACATGATTTAGAGTTGTTGGGTGTCCATAGATCCGTGTCGAGGAGAGTCCTTTTAATGGATGCGTAGCATGCCAAACATGTAATGAGGAGGCTACAAGGCATTTAGAAATATTTCCCTTTCTTGTATTCTATGTTGATTAAACCTCCTTGAAGATCTGATTTTTGTAGAAACTCTGGTGGGAAATTTGTCCTACCTAAGGACAATGTAGAGGGGATTCACCCTGTGTATAGAGTGTAGACCCAATCTAGGGTCCCTACTCCTAATTGTGCTTCCCCATGTAGAGTACCTGCTGTTTGCACCAGTCCTTCTTGGGCTTCTTGGTGTGGTGATGCTTATGATCATCCACCTCAGAAAGACATATCTAATGTGGAGTTTCACCTATCTATCAATTTTCTTACTCATTTAGTGAAATCCTAGTCTAATCAGTTGAATTATATTGGTTTTATTTTTTCTTTGTTTGAGGTTACTCGAGTTGGCCATTTTATGAGGTTGAATCCCCAAACCTTTATAGGCTCTAGGGTTGACGAAGATCTGCATGGGCTCATTTATGAGATGGAGAAGATGTTCAGAGTGATGCATGCTACTAATATAGAGGGTGTGGAATTTTCTACATATCAGCTAAAGGATGTAACTTATCAGTGGTATGAGAAATGGGAAGCTACGATGCGTGATGATGCTGAGAAGGATATACGAGATAATTTTTTAGGGGCCTTCCTTGATTACTTTTTTCCTCAAGAGTTGTGGGAAGCTAAGGCTGAGGAGTTTGTTGATCTAAAGGAGGTTAAGATCAGTGTAAAGGAGTTTGCTCTAAGATTTCAGTAGTTGGATCGATATGCTCCTGAACGGGTATCTAGCTAGAGATCCAAGATAAGGAAGTTTTCTTTGAGTTGTCTCATAACTTGGTATTAGAGTGTAAGGATGCAATGTTGAATAATGATATGGACATCTCCAGAATTGTGGTTTATATATAGTAGGTGAAGGTTAAAAAAAGAAACAAATAGAGATTGAAGAAAAGCAGAATAAGAAGGTTATATATTTAAAGAAGGATGGGAGGAAGAAGAACTATAGGAGAGATGGTAGGCAGTGGAATAAGAATAAGAACTGGCGTAATTGTTATTCATCTACTAGTGCTCCCTATCCTAAGTCTTCAAACGATCATTGTTCTCAGGATAGTAGGGGTTCAAAGGCAGAGGGTGCCTAACCTCAGGCTAGTGGATCTCAATTAACCCCACCATATCCTCCTTATAATTTTCATGGATAGGTTTATCATGGTTATTGTGAGGAGGAAGGAATTGGTGTTAAAATTATGGTCAGCTTGGTCACATGCAGCGAGATTTTCCTTCAACCAAGGTTTCTACTAGAGCTAATAAAGTTTCAGTTGTCACATCTTCATCTCCTGCACAAAAGGGTGATACTTCAGGTATCGGAACCGGCCAGAATCATGTCTATGCTCTTGCCACCCATCAGGAATTTGAAGCATATCTTGGTGTTATCACTGGTATGTTATAGCTTTTCTCTCCTGATGTTTATTATTTTCTTGATCCAGGATCTACCCTTTCTTATGTGACCCCTTATGTGGTTATGCATTTTGTTTTGGTCTTGAAAATAATTTTGATCCTTTTTAGTGTCTACTCCAGTGGGTGATTCTATAGTTGCTAGAAAAATATTAATTATTCATAGAGAGAAATTGGTGGATTTGATAGAGTTGGATATGGTGGATTTTGATTTTATTTTAGGGATGGATTGGATTCATTCATGATATGCTTCTCTTGATTGTGGGACCTGCAAGGTTAGTTTCCACTTTTCTAATGATCTAGTATTAGAATGGGAGAGGAGTTTCTTAGTACCCAAAGAGAGATTTATCTCTTACTTCAGAGACCA
Organism: Capsicum annuum; assembly: GCF_002878395.1. Lineage (NCBI taxonomy): Eukaryota > Viridiplantae > Streptophyta > Magnoliopsida > Solanales > Solanaceae > Capsicum > Capsicum annuum. The sequence goes on along the minus strand of NC_061116.1, from coordinate 115,211,747 downwards.
GAAGTTAATTTCCAAAGGGTTCTTGTATCATCTATTTTGGGTTAAGTATTTTGACTTCGAAAGTCCTTCTTTGAATACTCATCATATTTCCATTCCTCCTTACAGAATGGCTCTGACTGAATTAAAGGAGCTAAGGGAGAAACTTAAAGACCTTCATCATAAAGGGTTTATTTATCCTAGTATGTCTCTTTAGGGTGATCTTATACTTTTTGGGTGTAAGAAAGATGGGTCTCCTCAGATATGTATAGATTATCATCAGCTTAATAAGGTTCTAGTAAAGAATAAGTACTCTCTTCCGAGAACTAATAAACTTTTTTATCAACTTAAGGGTTCTATATATTTCTATAGGATTGATTTTCGTTCGAGTTATCACCAATTGAAAATTAGGGAGGTTGATATTTCTAAGACTGTATTTGAACTTGATATGGTCACTATGAGTTTTTTGGTTGTGTTATTTGGGTTGACTAACACTCTGGTAGATTTCATGGATCATACAAATTGGGTTTTCAGGTTGTTTTTGGACTTATTTATTATTGTCTTCAATGATGTTATTTTGGTGTATTCTAAAATTAAGTAGGATCATGACAATCACCTTTGAATCATGTTGCAGACTCTTAAGGACCAGAAATTATATGTTAAATTTTCTAAGAGTGAGTTTTGATTGAATGTTGTGACTTTTCTTTGGCATATTATTTCTAGTGAGGGACGAAAGTGGATCCACAAAAAGTTGAGGAGGTTTAGTGGTGGCCTAGACCCACAACTCCAATCGATATTATGAGATTTTTGGACTTGGTTAGGTATTAAAGTAGATTTGTGGAAAGTTTCTCATATAGTGTTGATCTATTGACGATGTTAACTCAGAACAAGGTTAAGTTTTTGTGGTCAAATTATTTTGACGATAGTTTTGAGAAGTTTAAGGATAAGATGACTTTTGTGCCAATTTTGTCCCCACCTGAGATTACTGAAGGTTTTTTTGTGCTTTGTGATGCAACCCGTAGGACTAGGTTGTGTTTTGATGCAACATGGTAAGTTAGTGGCCTATGCTTCTAGGAAGCTTAAGGTTCATGAGAGGAATTATCCAACTCATGATCTAGAGTTGGCGGTTGTGGTTTTTGCCTTGAAGATTTGGTGCCATTATGTATAGAGGGTGCATGTGGATATCTAGTTAAATCACAAAAGCTTGCAGTATGTGTTTACTCAGAAGGATTTGAATCTCAAGAAGAAACGGTGGCTCGAATTAATTAAATATTATGACATAATTTTGTATTGTCGCCCAAGTAAAGCTAATATTATTGTTAATGCTCTTAGTAGGTTTTCTATGGGGAGTTTATCCCATGTTAATAAGGAGAATAGAGGATTAGTGAAGGATATTCACAGTTTGGCTATCTTGGAAGTTTGTCTTTTGGACTGTAGGGATGGAGGAATCATTATTCAAGAAGTGGTTAAATCATCTCTTAGTGTTGGTGTGAAGGAAAAGTAGGCTTTAGATCTAATGCTTATGTAGATTAAGGATGATATGGGTCATCAAAAGTTTATGGATTTTGAGATTTAGGGAAATGGTATTCTAAGGTACTAAGGTCCATTGTGCGTTCCTGATATTGATGGGTTATGGAAAAGGATATTGACTAAGGCTCATAAGTCCAGGTCTAAGTTCATCCGCATTCGACTAAGATGTACCATGACTTAAGGAGATCTACTGATGGAACAATATGAAGAGAGATATGGAAAATTTTGTGGCTAAGTGTATGGTTTGACAACAAGTTAAGGTTGAGCACTTAAGGCCTGGTGATATGTCTCAGGAGATGGAGTTGCCTATATAGAAGTGGGAGATGATCAATATGGATTTTTTTATAGGTCTCCCATTCAGTATGATTCAATTTTGGTCATTGTGGATAGGATGACTAAGCCCGCTCTCTTCTTGCCTGTGAAGAATAACTACTCCAGAGAGGATTATGCTAAGTTGTTCATTTAGGAAATTGTGAAGTTGCATGGTGCACCAGTGTCTATTATTTAAGATAGAGGTACGCAGTTTTTTCTCACTCTAGCATTTTCTTTAGAAAGGTTTAGGTACTCAGCTGAACTTTAGCACCGCCTTCCACCCTCAAATGGAAGGATAAGCAGAACATACTATTTAAACTTTGGAGGATACGCTAAGGGTATGTTGATTGGTTTTAAGGGCAGTTGGGTTGATCATTTTCCTCTTATTGAGTTTGCATAAAATAACAGTTATAACTCAAGCATTCAGATGGCTCTTTTTAAACCTCTTTATTGTATGAGTCGTAGGTCTCCTATTGGGTGGTTTGGAGTTAGTGAGACTAGGTTTCTTAGCCCTGACTTAGTTTACCAAGCCATGTAGAAGGTGAAAGTAATAGAAAGACTTAGGATAACTTAGAGTCACCAAAAGTCTTATGCAGATATAAGGCGAAGAGAATTGGAGTTCGAAGTGAATAATTTGGTATTCTTAAAGGTGTCCTATGAAAGGAGTTATGAGGTTTGTAAAGAAGGGGAATCTCAGTCCCTGCTATGTTGGACCATATAAGATTTTGAAGTGAATTAGAAATTTTTCTTATGAATTGGATTTGCCTGCGAGTTTGGGTTCGATTCATCTCGTGTTTCATGTGTCTATTCTGAAAAAGTGTATAGGTGATACTTTCTTAAAAATGTCTATTGAGGACGTTGGTGGTACAGATTCCTTGTCTTATGAGAAAGTCCCGATTAAGATACTGGATATGAAGCTTCGTAGATTGAGGACCAAGGACGTAGCATCAGTTAAGGTTCTTTGGAGAAATCAAAAGGTAGAAGAGGCTACAAGGTAAGTAAAGTAATACATGAATCCCAAGTATCCATTCTTGTTCTCCGTGTTGGAAGAAAGTGCTTAAGGTATAAGTTATATTTTCCTCGTGTTACTTTCTGAAATTGTCAATTGATTCTGGTGTATTCTTTCTATTCTCATGAAAAAGTGCCTAACTCATCATTCGGGGATGAATGATCCTAATAGGAGTATAATGTAAGACATTTGAAATTTATATTATTTTATTTTTGACCTTCCTGCGTGTGTAATATCAATTTTTGACTTGAATTCTATTAGGGATGTTAAAAGGTTAATTTGTAATGTTTTTGAATTGTTAGGAGGGGTTTGAGGTTATTTTGGGACCTCGATGTATGAGGGTCCAGGATATCATCGTCTCATAAAGGTTACCCTCCATGATATTGGCGGGGCACAGAGGATAACCTCCATGATATTGGCATACCATGCCAAGGTGCAATTTTCATCCAGTGTTTTTTCCATATGGGGTGAGGGGCTTTTGGTCTTTTTACCCCTTGTATGACTTTTAAACATAAAATATTCCCATTACCATCAGTTCTCAAAGATCAAATCCCTCTATCTACTCTCAAACACAAAACCTTTGAACATTCAAGGGTTTTACTGTAAATTCATCATACGTGCTCCAAACTTCAAATTGATTTCAAATTCTTATATGCTTAAGCATATATCTCTTCCTTAAATTTATTTTATATAGAATCATATGTTTAATTATTGTGTATGTGGATTAATTGATGGGCTTTGAATATGGTTAGAGGTATTTGGAATAGTTGTTAAATGAATTGAGTTTCCATGGTTTTGAATTGGTTGTTTATGCTTTATTTTCATGATTTTGAACTAAATAAATGCATGGGTGTGGAAATTGGAATGGGGAACATGGGTTTCTCCAAATTTTATGGTTTAAATGTTTGGAATTGGATTTAACCTCAACCAGACTTATGAAATTAGTTTTGAAACATAGATATATATATATCCTACTTCACTTTTTAAAACCTACTTTTCATAAAAGGTTAATGGAATGTAAATTGGTTTTGAAAGTCCTTGGTAGCCATACATTGGTTTTAAATTAGAAACTTTGGAGTCAATTTAGCTAATTATCTTTGGTATAGCATAATGGAATTGGCTTGAAAACTTAACCTTTAATTGGTATGACAATACCAAAGATAAATGACTAATTAAAAGACTTATTGGTTCATGGATGGGAATGTTAGAAAATGGTTTTAAATTGGGATTAAACAGGGTTGTGTAGCTCGTGGTTAATGGTCAAGGTCCCTAGAAGACTGATACTAGAAATCACGTTTGCCGGTGTGGGGGTCTATATGACAGTGTGCATAGTTCACACATTATATACATATATGCATACATACATACATATTTATATATATAAATAGATATATTTGGAATGTTTGGAGCCTCAGTCGATTTGGCCCTTCCTTGATTTTTTCTACGGTTTTAGCGGCTAACACGCACTAGGGACTTTTCAATAGGGGGAGATAAACCTGTATAGCCCATGGGTTCCCTTAGGACGGATAGAGATACACGGTCCAAGATAATAGTTTTAAATCTGATGCTTAAACCTTGTTCCCTATCCTGAAATTTTATATATGTATATACTATATGTAAATGTGGTTTAAATTTGGTTTTGGGGCATGGCATTATTTTATCCCTATCTTAAGTTACATATCAGTGCTCATCTCACTGTTCGTCTTCTTGTTTTTCATTAATTTCTAGTTTTCCTATGTTTTTTAGAATTTTTGTATATGTTTCACTATCTTCCGAGTCATAATTATCTGTTTCTTCGGCATCTATTGTATTTATTTCTAATTCACTGATTTCTAATTCTTTAGTTTTTATTTCTAATTTTTTATTTAAATTGATTTATTTCATTTAATAATTTTTGTTCTTTATCTTTTTCTTCTTTTTCTTTCTATGTTTTTTCATACAGGTCTTTTAGTATTTGTAGTTCTTTTTCTAATTCAGCAATCCTACTATTTTTAGTTTCTTCTATTTTTCGTATTTCTTCTGTGGTTTATTGTTTTATTTTATCTGTTTCCTTTTTTCTGTCTATCTCTTTGTTTTCTCTTTATATTCTTACCATGGCTGCCAACTTATCTTCTAATTTTAATTTTTCTTTTTCTAACATTAAATATAAATGTTCACCTATTTTCTTATATCTTCTTCCCAAATTAGAGAATACTATTTTTATTTTTGATCCTTCGTAATTTTCATATGTTTTTTCCTCTATTATAAATTATTCTTTGTTCATTTTATTTAAATGTATATAGGTTATGTTGATATATATATTCTAGACTATCTATTGTTCATTCTAAATTTGATATTTCTTCTTTTTCTGAATTTATTGAGTTTTTACTAACTCCGACGACTATGTTATATTGTAATCTTTCTATCCTTATTTTTAATTCTTTACATTTTTCAGATATTATTTGTTTTAATTCTTTATATTTTTGTAATTTTTGTTCGTTATTCATCTATGCAATATTTATAATATTTCGGTGGATATCTAAATCTAATTTTATCATAATTAATAAATTAATCAAATAAATCCAAATATATACTACTTTCGTAACTTTAAATACATAATAAATAATAACTTTAAATTAAATTCATATACAATAAATATAATTTATATACCAAATATATATTACTTTCGTAACTTCAAATAACGTAGCTCTGGTACCAATTGTAGGGGGTGCGGATAACTTGGGTAACTTAAATGATCTATTATAGCTCTAATGGATCTATTTTTTATTTGTGCGTGGATATTTCTTATCTTTTCTAAACATTTTAATTTTATTAATGTTCATATCTTGGGGGTGATTTGATGGTATTTGATTAAATGCTTTACTGTAATATTCTTTAGTTTTTTCTCTTTGTCTTTGTAATTCTTGTATATTATTTTGAAGGTATTCTAAATATTCTATATGTTTTGTTCTAAAATATTCAATTAAATTCTCTTTCATAAGTATCTATGTTGTTCTTATTTCTTCCATATCTTGTCTCCAATATTTTAAATACTCATAGTCTATCATTTCATCCTAAAGTAGTTATGATACTGCAAATTTCTATGTAATAATTTATCTAATTGTACTATATCTGATATTAAATTCTAGGTTATCTATTTCGTTAATTATCCTGTCTTTTTCGTCTATAAATAATTTTATATCTAAATCATATTCTAAACTGTCTTTTAATTCTAGTTGTTTTAGGGTTTTATTTATCCAAATTAATCGTCCCTAGACATTACACCGTTTCATGAAGTAGTGCCCTAGAGGTTTTCTATTTAATTGTGCAGTTTTAGGTGATTCTGGTTTGTTGGTTGGATTTGAAGTGTCCAGCTTCCATTCTTTGGGAAGCCTGTCATTTGATAGTTTTATTTTCATTTATATGCTATCTCTTTTTTATTCTTTTGTTCATGATTAGGGGCATGTCTCGGCTGGTATTCTGGTTTTAGAGGCTATTATGGACAATATGTGGGCTGGTTGGTTATTGATTGAATCTTAGTATTCAAAGAGTTATCGATTCTTCTTTTGTTGTTACCTTTATTTGGATTCCACATTATTCTTTATGGTTATTTATATTCTCATTAGGTTTGGCAATGGGGGTGATCTCCGGTCCATAGTGGGCTTACTATACCCATCATGATCAGGCTCGGTTTGGGTCAGGACAAAATCCCCTCCCCCAAAAGCAACCCCCATAATTTTTATCATGAGTATAGTTTATACAACTTATTATGGACCCAAATTATTAAGAGGAGAAAACTAAAGGTAAAAAGAAGACTATTCGGAAAACCTTGAACGAAAATCCTTCCAACCCAATGTGAACTCTTCGTTATTACCCAGTTATAGATTAAGGCATAGACTTTGACACCAAACATCTAAAAGACCCATGAGTATGTATTCTAGAATTAGCTTTAGCTACTTGCAAAACATGCCACAAATATTACAACATTTGAACCAAGCTGATAGAGACGAAAAAAAAAGGTACTAGTAAATTATATGAACCATAACAAACATATATATTTATTGTTATAATGGTTCTTATAACCTAAGCCATAAGTAAACAAGTTTAGAGTTATAAAATTCAACACTTAAAGAATTTAAAAAGACACTCCTTTTAGAAACCCAAAAAAAAAGTTTAATTGAGAACGAGGAATGATTGAACCACATTGTGTTGAACAAACCAATTGGCAATACAAGAAAACAAGCACCCAAAGAAGAAACATAAAAATATTTTAAGCATGGAGGAGAGTTGATGTTGTTAAATGTGTGAATTATGAGAGAAAAGAGACTGCTTATATAGAAGGGAGTAAAAACAGTCACCAAAAATAAAAGGCAGGGAGAAGATTCTCCAATTAATTAAAGGAAATGATTTTCTTAAAATCAATAGACTACACTAATTAAGTGAAGAAACAAATATAAAATTTTCCATAAATAAGCAAGTAAACAATTTTTCCAACTAAGAAAGAGCAAATCAGTAAATCAAGGTGCAAGACAAAAAGAGTTTACTATACGAAATCAACCTTACCTTAAATAGAATAATTAAATCAATGATGCACAAAATCAATGGAAGTTACCATAATAATCATTTACCAAGTTGTCTGTCAATTTTCCATGAATAAACATGCAATGACCCTTCAGGACATTTTTCATATTTTCATCATTAGAGCTTTTCCAAAGCTTCCACAAGTCATTTATACTTATTGGGACTGATGGTTTGGTTATTGAGTAGTTCATTTGGTTTGTTAGAACCAATTTCCTATTAAGAAGTCTTTGCTAGTTCTAAATGGCCAATCTCATATAAGAATTAATTATGCCAGCAGCTCCAAAATATTAATATTAGGTTGGATATACCTTTGTTTTATTACCCGATGCACCCGGGCTCATTTCAACCTATCAATCTAAAATTTAAAAAATTTGTAATATAGGTGTGGACCCATATTTGATCGACACTACCTAGAATGGAAAATCCAACTTCACAAATGCATCTGGAACATCAATTTTAATGTGGTTACATAGTTCTTTTGCGAAAATCAGATTTCAAACTAGTCCTGAAGCATTGGCCAAAACTTGGAAAAGTTTCAGCTGATATATGGTGCAAAAGGGGGATGCCACAATCGCACAAGGTGTGTGGCTATCCCCCTATGGTGATCATCATCCAAGGGATGGCAATAGCAATATCTGATTACTAGTAGGGGTATAAATAGACCCTAATGTCATGATTTTTTTAATTTTCTCCTCATCCTTGAGACCTAATGACCCTAAATGGGTATGATAACTCAAAATTGAGTCTCGTGGGTGACTTGGGAGCTTGATCGACATCTTTTATCACAAATATTTATCAAATTACGTTAAGATTTTATCACCTTCTTTATAAATTGTTTGGTTTTGACCAAAAACCTCAAATTCACTTAGAGTTTGATTTTAGCCCAAATGAGCTTGGTTTTCACCCATTTCTTGAGGGCTATGATTCCTTGATCATGTATGAAAGTTGGGTTGACCTCGGAAATGTGATTTTCATAAGTGGGACTCACTTGAAGTTTTTGGTGTCGTTTTTGAACACGAAGCACAATGGTGCAATATGGGTATTGTTATTCTCATATTGATGAGCAGATGATGATTTTAATAGTGTGATGGCATTTTAGGATTATAAAATGAAGATGAGATTTTTGTTATTAAGGTAAGAATTTGTGATTTGGCTTTGAGGTAGGCTCCTGTCTACTCTTCTCTATAAGATGATGCATGTTATATATTGTGCGTGAATGTGAATGTTAAGTTTGATTATGGGTAGAATGACTTAGTACTTTATATTGAAGTTCGGGGTTTAGATGAGGGTTTTGACCTATAAGTTGAAATATATAATACCTTTTTAAATCCTATTTTCTTCTTCCTAGATTGAACTAATTCATAGAATGGATATGCTATGATGCTAGGCATAGGATGTAGTTTAAGTGTTGGAATCAAGGTTAATATGATTAACTTTAGTTGGGCTATTCTAGTGATCTTGAAACCATAATTTGGGTAGAGTTGGCTTAAGTGTCCATGTTTCTAGATGAAGTTCCTATCATAGAATTGGTTATGGCTTACTTGACATCTACAAGATGAATTACATACCTTAGGCTAGTTGTGGTATAAATTTCCTAAATATGGAAATTTAGGATTAGAAGTGGGTTTTTCCACCCCACCTTAAGACAAGACTTGCATTTTCCCATTGGTCTTAGTTGTGGATGTTAGGCCTAATTGAGACTATTTGGACTTTAGAATAAGTTTATTCGTGACTTGGTAAATTGTGATAATTTATAAATATTATTTCCACTTATACATGATACTTTCCCTATAGAGATGATATCCCTTATAGTCATTATACATTACCTATAAATATGAGACATCTTATAGACATGATAAACTTCATAGTTATAAGTTGTACTTCATTGATGCATTATGCCTCACAGATGTGAGATGTCTCCTATGTGAAACAATTATAGATATTCTTTATGAATTATACAGATACTATACCTCATAAATGCACTATGGCTAATTTAAAATGAGATGACTTATAAATATGATTTCATATGGGCTTCAGATATTTATGTAGGCCAAAGATCGTGATTGTGATGTTATAATTATTCTGAACACATTATTTGGCCCAGGGCCATGTTATGATACAAGTTAACCATATGGGAAGTGTTTATCCTTTTAAAGGATGTTATTGTAGTTTATTGATATGTTAATACTTATGGTTCCATTGTATGAATACTGGTGATGGCATGCATAGATTTTGTACATTCATGATCATTGCATTGAGATTGATGCAATTTCGATTAGATTATAATATTGTTATTGTTGTCACTAACTAAGGGTTAAAGCACACTTTCTACCTTAAAATGAATTTCATAATAAATGCCCATTTTAATGAATAACTTATATGTAAAACAGGTTAATAAAGATATTTCAAAGATATGAATGAGCTAAGTTCCGGTCTATTATTTGGTACTATGAATTACTTTAGTTGTGAGTTATTCTCACCCTTTCTACACTTTTATAATAATTTAGTCCCAAAGTTCACTCCAGGCAACAAACTTACGAATTTACACTTTTTTCTCCACGACTTGAGCCTCTGCACCTATCATATCTAGATACACATTTCTTTGGTATTGGACTTAGGAAGAGGTTTGATGTCATCCAAAACTAACCTCCAAAAGAAGTATTCTACGGTCGATGCCAAATATAATAATCGAACTAGGTTTGGGTTGAACCCAAAGGGAAAACGTTGAACAGTTGCTTAACATTTATGTAATCCACGAGCAGTGTGGAAAATAAATGGGGCATTTGAAATCAAATGTATGTAGTAACCGAATCTTGAATGCTTTGAGTTGTAAATAATAGAAAATGAACACTAGGACTATTTTCCCTTGCCTTCTCAACTCTTAAATTTAACGTGTTCAACACACCTATTCTGCTGTTTTGTATGTAAAGCTGAGAAGATATGTCTTATGAATCATCTTGTGAAAGTGTTGATAAATTTTACCCTTTACCTGGTAAGTCTCATGGCGTTTCCTAATTACTCCTTGTCTATTACTTCATTTCAACTTTCACTATTTGAGTCTCAAGTTGATTAGATAAGATGATGAAAAAAAAAGATGGATGTGAATCTCAAATTACTGTCTTAGTATTTTTTTCCTAGTCTTAAACTCCTTAGTGAGGACGTTTATAAATACAGGCTACCCCTAAGCTTCTGCAGTAGCTCTGAGGTTAATTATTGTGAAGAACATAAATATACATTCATAAATCCTAGAATATATGAATCCCCTACTTCCTTTACGTAGATAATCTACCAGGATTCCCACACCCCTAGTCAGGGAAATTAGTCGCTCATGTTTATGCCAGAACCCATAATAATCAATGAATAAATCATGTAACTAATTGCACAAAATAAGATGAATAAAATCCAAAGTCTTCAATTGAATAATAACCCAAAATATCAAGAATAATGTAAAGTATGTAAAAGTACTGAAGATACCTTAAGAATACATAACCTAATAAAACATAAACCGTAGGGTATTTATAGTATCTCAAAAATACTCAAAAATACTAGTAAATCAGAAAAGGAAAAGTAATGTCGACACAAAGTACGACACGTTCATCCATTCATAAGGTCTTCTTACAAGTCGTACTGTGCCTCGTGTATCCATTCCACTATCTGATCTTCCAGGCTTCAACTTTCTGTTCTTCTTATAACTCCTGTTCATGAGTCGTACCTTGATCATACGACTCGTGTCCTTCACTTGTATCCTCCTAGGACTTCTTCCTTTCAATCTATTAAACACTAGTTTGCTTACTTATTATCCATACGAGTTGTACTCAGACTTTCAACTCGTATTCTTCTGAGACCTCAACTCTAAATTTCTTTCTTGGTTTCTGTTCTTTGTACAATTTAATGACATGACTCCCATCCTCATCTTTACAACTCATATATGTGAGTCATATCTTCTCTGTACTTAACTTCTAAACTTGGCTTTGGTTACTATTGTTCTTATGAGTTAACCTACGAGTCATATGATATGTTGACGACTCATATGGTAACTCGTATCATATATAGTCTTGGTCTTTTCATGTCTTTTTTTTCTATTTCATTCCAACACTATTATTGACCTGTTTCACCTACAAAAAGAAAAAAACCACATCATATCAACCAAGATAACTTAAGTGCAAGTACAATTTCATAGGTTTGAGCATCAAAAGTGTGGTGTTGCCATGACACATCAACACCCTCAACTTTGAATTTTGCATGTCCTCAGGAAAAGCAAAAATCATAAGCTATCAAAACACAATGATGCTTAAACAGGAAGATCCTAAGATACTTATGGCAGTGATTTTTCAATTCAGTATTCAACAATTGTGTACCCCTTCTAGTTTTAACTTTTCAAGATTTAAACTGTGTATAATGATATATCACATAAAGAATCACAAATGAATCCGATGATGGCATTACATTAGTAATACCACTGTGCATACATATAAACTACATTACCCACACAGTCTAGCAACCTAACAACATACCTCATGTGTACTCACAATCAAAGAAATCCCTATTTCACTCAATATTGATCTATTAGTTAATTCAAGGATATAACAAATGACACTCTCTCACACAAAAAAGTATCACTGGGGTATACAGAATACCATAGGATTTCCCATATGCTCTTTTCCTAGGTTTTTGGACAGTCGAGATAATATCACTAAAGGACATTTATCGGCTTATAACGTAGGTTAGAGGATGGTATGGTATCTTTTTGGGATCTATTTAGTGATTAAACCTCCTTGACATTACGCTTTATTCGGGGTCCACTTATCTTCTACTTTTTCCTTATTCTATTTCTGCCATTATGACTCCCTATTTATTTTAAAGCACAAATAATTGGAGCAGGTGTGATTTTCTTCTTCTCACTTTCTTTTCCTCTCTTTTCTCTTTTTTTTTCTTCTTGCCCCACCTATCCCTTTTTCATTCATTTTTTCTTGTTTTACACTTCTTTCTTCAGACTTATTTTTTCGTATGCACTCCTATCATAGCCACCCTCAACTTAGGTGATTTTGAGTTGAGCTGCACAATGTCTAAGGAGGACCAAGGCCAATATAGGTTCATTGTAGAAACAAGAAGGTGAAATTGGTGTAAAAAAAAAGTTGGTGAATTAAGCTTAAACATTTGGATCAAAGGGATTCATAATTTATTTGGTTGGGCATTTAGACTCGAGTAGACATAAAAAAAATGGCCTATGATCATTTCCTACTTGACTATCCTAGACCTATGTACATGCAATCAGGTAAGTTCTAGATTCCATTACATCGGGAACTCAATAATGCCTCACACACACTCGTACAGGGTTATACTGTTAGGTACTACTTATCCAATTATGCAATTGTTCACCCTAGTTGTTCTATTCGTAATCCTAATACCATAATGATATTCACAGTAGTGTCACATAGATACATACATCACACTGTTAACATAAATCTTTAGAAGTGGTATTAAATTTTTAGCACAAAATCAGACATTTTCTGGCATAGTTATTCTAAATAAATCAGACTGCCACAGATACAAATTCTCCTCAGATTTTTAGCTATTCCAGCACATTACACAAAAACAACACAAAATTTGCTAGTTCTTTAAATTTTTCATATTGTGGTAACAAGCTTCAAATCATGAAAGTATAGCCCGTGGAGGCTTTGGTATAACCCCACACCCAACTTAGAGCCTATGCACTATCCCCAGTGCATCTAAAAATAAAATATACGAGATTGGGAACATAGCTGGGCTCTTAGAGTGCTAGCTCATACAACATCATCAAGTGGGCCCTCAGTTTGGGTCCCACCATAAACATCTATAGTCCCCTCAACTACCAAAACTGTGTCAAAAATAGTGGCACCAATTGCCGTCGGCGTACTCAATGGTATATCACTCAGTTGGTCGATATCACCATTTCCCTCAACATCAATAACCACCGATCTTGAACTACCCACTCCTACATATGTATCCTGGACCCTCACCTACCGATCCTGCTCAATTTGTAAGCTATCTCCCTTTGCCTTCTTTATTGCTTCTTTTTCTACACTACTCTGATGTTTTCTCTTCTTTTTTCTCTCTTTCCTCTAATAATTCTAGAATCACCTAAATGTTTTCAACATGGAACTCGGGTATAACATCCATAATCATGGGCTCTTGGATAATCAGTTGGTCATATAGCTCAGCAACTATCTTTTTATTTCATCCACCTCAACTTTAACCTCTGCAACATTTGAAATCTTGTCGCTTTCCTGCTGACAGATTATCCTTTTCTCAAAGGCATGTAACTCACTTTGTACCTGTCTATCCCAGTTTTTAATTTGTATTTCTACCCAAGGTTTCACACCCCCTTCCATATTTTAGACCTTGTCCTCTTACGTGCCTACTCTCATCATAGTCTCACCCCACATAGCCTGTGAGATCATGATAAATCTAGCCGGCATACCTCTCGGGTGAGGTGGTACAGATTGTACTAGAAGAGAGGAACTAGTAATACCCACTACATTAGAAGTTTATATGGTATCAATATATCCAGCTATCTCAGCATCCTTAGTAGTCTTAGTTTGACCACTCTGTCGGTACATCTCATTTAACATATCTGCTCCTCTCCTTGCCTCCTTATCCAATAGGTTTCCAGAATCTTTGATAAGCCCCAAATTTATAGTTTTCGTGGCCTCAATTAACTCATCAATACTTGGGAGTTCCTATATCCCCACAGCCAAACATAACTGAGTAATCAAGAATGGATTTGCCAGCAAAAATTTTTCACCATCTGCAGCTCTATCTCTCATTTCTCAGGCTAAGAATTCTCCTACATCTAACTCGTACACAGCCATGAATCCAGCAATCTCTGCAGCACAAATTGGGAAGAGTATGTATTCCCCAGTAGTGGAACAGAGTCTATGTATGGCCACTTTCTACCATGCCTTCGCCTTGAAATTTAGCATGTTCATCTCTATCTTTTGCAAGGTGACACTCAGCCACCTATAATCCAAACTGCGTCCTCACCATTAGATGCTATCAAATTTGAAATCCATCTAAAGTGACCCATCTTAACATCGGATCCCATTTACTTTTGTGTAATTTTCTGCATTTTCTCCTTGTACTATTCTATCACACCCGTGTTCATCGAAGGTTGACTGTCTGATTCATCAAGAATCTAAAAATAGTGAGTGGGGAGATATTTACCCATACTTCCTAAATAATCAATGAGGTGATAGGGTCACTACCTCTCTATAGCTAGCCCTGCGGGTATTGTCTTTGCAGCTTTCCCTTGTACGTAGCATAAAATCTCACACTAGTGTAGGATAATATTTACCGGGCATTCTAGTCATTCACTAAAAACCATACTATGTAAATTGCTACTCAAATCTTGGCAACTCAGTCATTCTAATAGTAGTCAATCTCCTCAATATATACAAATTCCATTTGATTCTCCCATTAGCAAGTCTGCTTAAGCTATCATTATATGTAGCCTACATATCGAGGTACCCCCACCATTCAATGATGGGTACTAGAGCAGGTGTGACAGCCAGTGGTGGGTGATTTACATCAATAGGTGGCACATCAACTTCTTCTGTAACACTACTAGCACTTTTCAAACTCTATTCGTCAGAGCTTGATTCAACATCATCTTTTGCCTCTAAAGGTAGAGGTGAGTGCGGAGGGGAGGTACTCAGGTTCTTTATCCTTGGTTCTTGTGGAGGTATGTATTCTGGAGTAACCACTTTATTTCCCCACATAGGTATTTTGCCTCTTGGTTCTTCCTTACCCTTTATTGTATATTCAACACAGTCACCACTACTGTTGGATGACTTTGTGGATTTAGAACTTGAAATCGATGCCTTTTTGTTTCCCTTCTTGGCCATTTATTTTGAATATGACGTACCTTTAGGAGGTATGGTACCTAAATATACACATTCATTAGTAATTGAATACGGTAAGAAAAATAAAAATAAGAAAATAAATATCGGTGTGCATGTTCTGTACAAGGTATGATTGGGGGCTAAGTGTCGTATCATCTGGGTATGAGTCGTATAACTAAGTCGTATGGTAAACAGTCTATATATGAGTGTTTACTAGTCTGCTTATGAGTCCTCCTAACAAAACATAAGGATAGGTTACAACTCATTACAAACAGTCGTAAGTAGACCGGAAACAAACTTTTAATCTATGATTCCTCCTAGGTCCTTACGAGTTAAGTTTATCAGTCGTATAGGTTTACTATGAATCATATAAGCAAGTCATGCCCATACTAGAATGTACACTCAGTTAGACTTCTATGTTGTCATTGGTAATGAGTCTCGTCATGACTCATTACTTATGGATACGAGTCATAAGATGTCTCGTATCCACTATAACATAGAAGTTCAACTTCTGAGTTGACTATAATAAGCAATTCCTAAACTACCCTCTACATTGTACAGTATTACCATCCCCATATCAGTCCAAAACCATAAAATTTCAACATAAAATATCAAAGTTTATCCCTACTTTCGATTTTCAATTCAAATCTAATAACTACGGTTCCAAATTTCAACCTACAAGTAAATTTAACATACAAAAAGTGTTAAATAACAATTTAGATGAAACTTTAATTTGAAACATAGAGTGTTAGAGTTCAAGAACTAACTTGAGTAGTTAAGAATGTAGGTTGCTAGAGTTTACAATTTTCTTCCCCAAATTCATGCCTAAATCGTGCAATGCAAAGAATTCGAGCAATTTCGTGTGTAATTCGTAGTGAAATCATATGATTTAGACCTCAAAATTGGCATTTAGTAGAGGTGGGTTGCATTTTTGAATATCGTGTACCCGTATTGGGTACCTCTTTTATTCAAATTAGGTGAGTTGGGTTTGGTTGAACCGCGACCCTTAACCTGGTAAGCTTGAGTATGAGTCAAGTGTACGATTCGTACCCAGGCCTATGGGTCTTTTCCTCTACTCATAAAGACTTGGAACCTTACCTGGGTTCTACAGTCGATACGACTCAGTGTGACGAGTTGTACCTTGAAGGTATGACTCATTTTGAGAGTCATAAAGACTCTAGAATATTTTACCTAGATCTTCATAATATCCCAGGTCCTTACGACTCTTACTCATGAGTTGTACCCTTAAGATACGACTTGTAAAGAGTCTGTATGACCTACTTAATTGGATTTCCTTGCTTTTTTCTACACTATTTGGTCTTGCACATTGAACAAACATATTAATCTATAAATAAGTACAACACATCATTTTCCTCACTCGCAGCTCTTGATTTGACATTGCGGCTAAACGTGGCTAAGTTGGATAATAGATTTCTCCAAATAGCCTCCCAATCTAGTTGGATACTAGATTTCTCCAACTCATGGGTTTCCTCCCATACAGCACATGATTTAACATCGCTGCATGGAGAAATTGCCTTGGTTACTCAAACTTCACCAAGGTTCATCTCAAAAATCACATTAATTTCCTTAGTGTTACCCTTATAATGCTTTACTCTTTGCCCATTCATATTGAACGAGGCTTCACCATCCCTCTTAAATTCAGCACTATATGGGAACACTCTTAATAAAGCAAAGTGAACATACCATCTAAACTTTAACTTACCTAGAAACAAGTGAAGCCTTGAGTTGTACAGCAATACCTGGTCACTTTTTCAATAATCCTTTTCCCAATCTTGCGATCATGATGCAGCTTCATATTTTTGTAAAATGCAGAACTTTCATATACCCAGAGTCGGAATTCATCCAACTCATTCATGTTCTTTATCCTTTACTTTATGCATCTTTCCACTCAAAAATCATCTTTTCAAATTCCATAGTCCTTTATGGTCAAGTTAAATAGGCATGTAACATGCCTTTCCATACATCAACTGATAAAGTGAAATACCAATGGGGGTCTTGAAAGTTGTTTAGTAAGCCCATAATACATCATCTAACTTTTGTGACCAATCATTCCTATTGGTATTCACTGTCTTCACCATGATGGACTTGATTTCTCTGTTGGACACCTCAACTTGTCCACTAGTCTGCAGATGATAAGGTGTTTCCACCTTGTGTTTCGCTCCATACTTTTCAAGTAGACTTTTGAATAGATGATTATAAAAATATGAACCACCATGACTAATGATAGCACGTGGCATGCCAAATCAAGAAACTATATATTTTTTTATAGAATGCAGTAAAACTACATACTTTATTGTAGGGTAGCACAACTACATCCACCCATTTGGATACATAATCAAAAGTTACAAGTATATACTTCATGCCAAACGGATCACAAAGGGATCTATGAAATCTATACCCCATATATCAAACAATTCCAATTGTAAAATAGGAGTCATAGGTAGTTTATGGCATCTAGAGATGTTACGTGGTGTTAACATTGATCACAAGCATAAGCCAAATCATGTGCAACTTTGTAGATTATTGGCAAATAATACCCATATTGAAAGATTTGCGGGTTGTACGGGTTCCTCCATGATGACCCCCCAACTGGTGAAGAATGACAAGCCTTAAGTATGCTCATCATCTCTACCTTATACATCTATGAATAATCCCATCCGCATAAATTCTGAATAAATAAGGCTCATCCCAAAAAAAATTTCCTTACCTCATGCATAAACTTCTTTCTTTGTTGGAAGGAAAGATCTTTTGGGACTGGATTACTAGCTAGATAATTTGCATAATCTTCAAACCATGGAATTTGATCTTGGGAAGCTGCCAATAACTACTAATCTAGAAAACTATCATCAATCTCAAGCCCATCTTCAACTTTCTGCATAGCGCCCTCCTCAAGTCTATACAAATTATTTGTAACTTGGTTTTCAGTGCCTTTTTTTTCCTTGACTTTAAAATCAAATTCTTATAGCAACAAGACCCACCTAATCAGTCTATGTTTTGCATATTTCGTTGCCATCAAGTATCTCCACGCTGCAAAGTCAATGTGTACAACTACCTTTATTCCAATCAAGACCTAAAATTCTTAAAGGCAAAACCCACTGCCAATAACTTTTTTTAGTCACTGTAAAGTTCTTTTGAGAAGGGCTCAATTCCCTCCTAGCATAGTAGATGGGATGAATAATCTTTTATTTTCTTTAGCCTAGGAAAACTCCTACGGCCACTCCACTTGCATTACACATAACCTCAAAAGTAAAAGACTGATTGGGAGACACAATGATTAGAGCCAATACCAACTTCTCTTTTAGGCTCTCAAAGGCCTTCATACATGAATAATCAAAAACAAATTTCACCTCATTCTCAAGAATCTTACAAAGAGGATTAGCAATCTTTGAGAAATTCTTGATAAAATGCGTATAAAATCTTACATGCCCTAAAAAGCTTCGAATTCCTTTCATAAAAATTGGTGGAGTTAATTTCTCAATTACCTCTACTTTGGCTCTATCAACCTCTATGCCCCTATTGAAATTTTATGCCCAATCACAATAACTTCTTTTTCCATTAAATGGTACTTATCCAAATTAAGTACCATGTTGCATTCTTCACACCTTCTAAGAGGATTTGCCAAGTGAACTAGGCATTCATCAAGAGAATTAACAATGACTAAAAAAGCATCCATAAAAACTTTGATGGTGCTTCTACCATTTCAGAGAACATAGACATCATACATCTCTAAAATATGGATGGAGCATTATATAACCCAAATGGCATACGTCTGAATGCAAAAGTCTCATAAGGACATGTAAAAGTTGTCTTCTCTTTGTCCTCAAGCACAATAGTGATTTCTTTATAGCCTAAGTACCTATCAAGAAAACAATACCATTCTCTATCTGTAAGTCTATCCAGTATCTGGTCCATGAAGGGCATGGGAAAATGGTCCTTTTGAGTCCATGCATTCTATTTTATGTAATCCATGCATATTTTTTATCCTGTGACTAGCCTTATCGGCAATAACTTATTCTTATCATTAGGCGCACCAGTAATCCCACCTTTCTTCGGTAAATATTGTATCGGACTGACCTACTTGCTATCAGCAATGGGATACACTACACTAGCATCGAACCACTTGATTATCTCTTTCTTCACTACCTCCTACATGGGATGATTGAGTCGATGTTGATGTTTTATACTTGTAATACTATCCGGTTAAAGTTGAACTTTATGAGTACAAGACCAAGTGGGATACCCACAATATCTTCAATTGACTAACCAATGGCTCTCTTGAATCTCAATAACATCAATAGCAAAACTTCCACTTCTGTATCAATCAGGTCAGCTACAATAATTATCGGCAAAGGGTTATTGGCCCCTAAAAGTGCATATCATACATGAGAAGGGAGGTCCTTTAACTCTAAGATGGGTGGATCCTCAATCGATGGGTAAGCAGGTAGAGTGATTCTATTTTTCAAATCCAAATCAATCTTATTGGGTGAAAAAGTATATGAACCAATCCCATAAATACACATGCCATCTCATTATAATCAGAAATACCATCACTATCAAAGTTTATAATCACGACTGTTAGAGCTTCAACACCCAAACTCTCTTCAATAGGAACAACATTAGAAGCATCATCCCAAATAGTCACTGAATCAACATCACAGAATGAATTTATCTCTTCATCATGCACATCAATCACAGATACCAATCTTAACTCATTAGGCTACTTCATGGATTTGCATACATCGAATATCCCCTATTTATCATTGAGTCTCAGTATCAGATATCCTATCTCTAAATTAATCAATGTATTTCTGATAGTCAAGAATGGTCTAAGATAATTAGGACTTAAAATTCCACTTCACAGTCTAATATCACAAAATCAGTAGGAAGTATAAAAGAAGACACCTTCACCAGTACATCATATAGAATACCAACTGGCTTTCTTATAGTCTTCTCTGTCATCACTAGTCTCATCATGGTAGGTTTGGGAGATCCTAACTCTAATTATTTAAACACTACAAATGGCATAAGTTCAATGCTAGCACCCAAATCATATAATGTATGAGTGAAGTTGAAAGACTCAATGGTGCAACGTATGGTGGAAGCAACTGGATCTTTCTTCTTCTCCATTAATGGTCTAATAGCTACAGTACTACAATAATAAATATCGACGACTGCCTCATAACTGACTGACCTTTTTTTGGTGATTAAATCTTTCATGAATTTTATCCTGGTATTTTCTCTAATGCCTCAACAAGTGGCATGGTTAATGATAGATCTTTCAACATAGACAAAAAATTATGATACTTACCCTTTTATTATTTTTCAACCTTTAAGGAAAAAGTGGAAGAGTTCATAGGATAGGCTTCAAAATAGGCTCCTTAGCCTCATATCCTCTTTTATCTTGCTTACTACTACTCTTTATATCAACAGAATCATCATAAATATTTTTCTTCATTAGTGGGTACAGGAAGATCTGTAGTGGTCTTAATACTCTGAGTGGTAATGGCATGGCGGTAACCATCTTTTGTTAGATTTGCAACCATATCACTTGTTATTGTACCAGGTTGTCTTTGATTCAATGTGGCTAATATTTGACCATATTGTTGCTCTAATTGTTTGATTGCGATAGCATGTGACTTAACTTTCTAATTCAGCCCTGACAGGTCTGCCTAATATCCTTAAGACAGCTCTCTCGGCTCTTTTTCCCTTTGACTAGTTTTCATGGAAATACCTCCATTCTAGATTCTGAATCACAACTACCTGGTAGGACATACTAGTCATTCCTCTCCTTGAAGTCATCTTTTATCTTTTAATCACCATCTCTCTCTACTTTTGTCTTAGTATCTGTCATTATAATTGTACTGGCCTTGATTCCCTTTCCCTTAGTCTAAAAAATTTGTCAACCTATGATCAAGATACTTCACTTCCTCTTTAGATTCAATCTGAAAGGTTCTAGAAATAGATCCCCATACCACAACTGCATTCACTTTCTCTACACTCATTGTTGTGAATAAGTTTATAAGCAGCCCAATGTCTTTTCAAAGTTGTGCAATCTCTTATGCTACAAATTCATGAATAGATCCATAAGAATTATATTCCCTAATAGCATATGTACCTGCACCATGATCAACATCTCTAGTATTCCTACCTCTATTAGTCACCAAAATATCATCAACCATATCATGTGTAGCATCCTACCAAAGATGCATAAATGCACCTCCAGAAATTGAATCTACTATTGCTATAGAACAATATTCAGTGATCTGTAGAAGATTTCCAACAAGTTGGACCTCGTGATTCTGTTATTAGGTACCATTCTTAGCTTTTTCTTGAATCTAAACTATGCCTCATACTTGGATTCTATAGGCAACTGTCTGATATTGTAAATTTCATTTTTCAACTGTAGCATCCTTGCACGAGGGAAGAATATATTCAAAAACTGTTTATGTAACTTATGCTAAGTGGTGATTAAACCTCTTAGAAGTTCCCCTGATCATAGTGATGCTTCACCTGTCAATGAAAATGGGAGAAACCTCAATCTAAAAGCTTCTTGATCTACTCCTGAAATAGTGTATGATGTGTAGATCCCAGTAAAATTAGTAAGATGCATGTATGCATCATCAGTAGCTGATCCCAAAAACACACCCTTCAAATTCAAAAATTAGATCATAACACTATCAATATCAAACTTCACATTGGGTGGTAAAGCAGGATGAATGATAGCTCCTATCTCCGTAGGTTCAACATAACCTATATCTTTTTCATCATCGTATGGGTGCAAGTGTAGATATTCAGGAATCAATGGTGCTCTACCTCTTTAAATTTTGTCTCTATGCTAGGATACTTGACATGTTCTAGCTAGTCCTCCTTGCTGAACTAATCCAGCCTCTTCAGCTAATCGGCTCTTTTTGGATACTCTTCTCTCTTCCTCATTAGTAGCTATTAACTATTGCTTCTGTAAATTTTCAATATCCTGTGGATCATATGGAGCACGCAAAAGTTCCATGTTGGGATCAATTTGTAGGGGAAAATGTACTTGAACCCCTATGGAACACCATCACAGTCTTAACCTAACATCCTTCTCAATGTTTGAAGAATTCATTTAGGATCTAGATCAAAAGGGAGTAAGGATTGCCACTTCTCCTAGTGTTTGACATACACCAATATAATCTAAGTCAAGAATAGAAAATAAAACTGAATAACTTCACCAATTCAATTATCTATTCAAACTATATTCTCCAACAACAGCGCCAAAATTTAATGTCGACAAAAGCCAACCTCCAAAAGAAGTATGCTGCGGTTGATGTAAAATATAGACACCCAATTAGGTTGGGGTTGCACACACAAGGAAAATGTTAAACATATGCTCAACCTTAGTGTAATCCATGAGCAGTGTAGAAAATAAATGGGGGACTTGGAAATCAAATATAAGTAGCAACCAAATCTTAAATGCTTTCAGTTGTAAACAATAGAAGACGAACACTAGGACTGTGTTCCCCCTAGCTTCTCAACTCCATAAATTTCTCATGTTAAACCCTCATATTCTACTGCTCTATATGTAAATTTAACAAGATATGTCTTATCAACCCTATTGTGAATGTGTGTATAAATTTCACCCTTTATTTGGTCTGTCTCAAGGCGTTTCTTTATTGCTCCTGGTCTATGACTTTAGTTCAACTTTCACCTTTTGAGTCAAGTTGTTTAGATGAAATGATGAAATAATAATATGGATGTGAATCTCAAATGACTGTCTTATTTCACTTTTCCTAATCTTAAATTCCCTTGTGAGCACATTTGCAAATATATGTTATCCTCAATCTTCTGTGGTACTTTAAGGTCAATTATTATAAAGAAAATTAAGATACAGGCATAAACCCTAGAATATATTAATCTCCCACTTCTTTTACATAGATAGTACACCAGGGTTCCCATACCCCTAGTCAAGGAAATTAGCTGCTAATGTTTATGTAAGAATCCATAACAATTAATGAAGAATTCAAGTAACTAATTTCATAAAATAAGATAAATAAAATCCAAAGTCTTTAATTGAATAATAACCCAAAATCTCAAGAATAATGTAAAGTATGTCAAAGTAGTAAAAATATTGTACGAATATGTAACCTAATAAAAGATAAACACTAGGATATTTATAGTATATAAAAAAAACACAAAAATCCTAGTAAAAATAGAAAAGAAAAAGTATTGTTGACACTAGGTATGACTCATTCGTCCACTCTTAAAGTCTTCTTATGAGTAGTATTGTACCTCTCATATCCATTCCCATATCTGATCTTCCAGGCTTCAACTTTATGTTCTTCTTATGAATCCTTCTCAAGAGTCATACCTTGACCATACAACTCATGGCCTTCACTCGTATCTACCTGGGAATTCTTCCTTTCAATCTTTTGAACACTGGTCTGTGTATGCTTTGTCCATATGAGTCGTACTTAGATTTTTGACTTGTATTTTTCTGCGACTTCAACACTAAATTCCTTTCTTGGTTTTTATTTGTTGTACAGTTTACTGACACGACTCATATCCTTATTTTATGACTCTTATACGTGAGTAGTATCTTCTGTGTACTTAACTTCTCAACTTGGCTTTGGTTATTGTTGTTCTTATGCGTAAACCTACGAGATGTATGATATGTTGATGACTCGTATGGTAACTCGTATCATATAAAGTCTTGATCTTTTTAGGTTTTTTTTTTCAACATTATTCCAACACTATTACTGGTCTGTTTCACATGCATTAAGCAACAAACCACATCATATCAACCATAATAACCTAAGTACAAGAATAATTTCATGGTTTTACCTATCAAAAGTGTCATGTTTCCATAACATATCAATGCTGGATTGATAATATAAATTTAGGGTAAAACCTAATGAAAGTCATAATATTCATAGATGTATATATTCCTATTGATAATTTTATATTGATAATGAATGATAAATTATGGAAATATACTCTATTTTTATTCTCTTTTTGTATCTATTTACTTTAGCCCTCATGGGGCTTGTTCTTTACTTTAGCCCTCGTGGGGCTTGCACTTTACTTTAGCTCTTATGTGTCTTCCTCTCTATTATTGACATTGATTTAAATATTATGATGGTATATTGTAACACCCCATATTTAAGTACATATATTGGTGTATTCAAGTACGTGTATTGGTCTTATTTATATAGAATTAATTTTTTTATTTTATTTATACCAAAATTTGCCCGTCGATGGTTCCATGCGAAGGTTATTGAATAACATTTCCAACGATATAAATATTTCCAAAAACGGATAGGTTTCGGATATAATCGAGCACGTTCGAAACTATAAAATGGTGGCCGGGATATTGGGAATAGTAAATGTGCAGGAAAATTTCCTGCACACAAACTACTAAGGCCAGCCAATTTTTTGGGTCAACTTTGAATGATCATAACTCCCTTAATATAATGAACTAGGAGAGCTGCAACCTATTAAAATAGATATCTTTGAGTATTCTTTCCAATACAATTGGTTACATCCAAATCTAACGTCTGAGTAAGGAGTTATACTCATTTTACTTCAGCCTCTCAAAACAGATTTTTAGGGTCAACTTCAAACGATCATAACTCCTTGTACAGGATGAACTGGGTGGCCTACTTTATATTAAATTAAATCCCTTTGAATTATCTTTCCAACGATACCAATTTCACCCAAATCCAATATCGGATCCAAGAGTTATGGTCGATCTACTTTGGCTTATCAAAACAGTCCACCAAAGGACAGATTTGACATTATTTAAATTTTAAAGGCACTTTGGTCATTCTCTATGATATTATGGATGGGAATATGTGTACATATACATGTATATGAGTTCAAAAACTCATTTTCATCATCAATCATTGAGAAAGAACAAACCCTAGCGAAATTTGACCTTTAAATTACTTTTGATTCAACCGTAGAAATCCCAAAGTAATCCGATAACTGTGTTTGTTATCTCGAGAGCTTCGAACGGCACCTATTATTTGTGCAAATAGGATTGCATAATCAATAGTTGAATTCTAAGGTATGAATATTGTTTGCCTTTTTTCTCTTCCATATGTATATGTGTGATAGAGGCTTATACGTATTGGTTGTTATTGAAAGATGATGAAAATAGGGTTATGGACTATTTTGCATGGTTTGGTTGTATTGAATTGTGGAGGGTGGATATGGTAATTGAGTTATGGAAGTGGATATGGTGATATACTATTGAATTGATGATTATTTATGTCTATGGCTCAATTTGGTTTAATGGATTGGTTGGAAGGATAAATGAATCCAAACTTGATATTGGAGGATGTTGTATGAATATGCATGGCATGTGAATGTAATTGGAGTATAAGAGGGTTAAATTGACACCCTTTATGGTGTAATTAAGGCTTACTACTTAACCACTAGTTTGGTGAATTCAAATAATTGAATTGTGACGTTTGGTCGCTAATACTAGATTGCTATATATGTTCATTATAGTTAAGTAATCTGAAAAGACGAGAAGTCCATTTGGGACTAGTATTGAATGTTGACAGTTAGGTATGTAAAGAATACTCTATACCATATCTTTGGCATGAAAGTGAACAATTGTTCTATTAAGAAGTTTCCAAAGTTATTCAGTAACATGTGATCCATAATGATTTTGTATGCGATGAACTTGTTTCCACCCTACAAGATGTCAAGACATTCCAATACTTACTTGTTTTCCAAATATTACATGTTTATAGCACTAATGAATGTCATAAGGTATCCGGTTACTCAAACAAGATCCATGTGCTATTAATGACTCCAAAATATTTTATTGATGTGCCAATGAGTTCTTACTTCATTGTTATTACATTGATGGTCTATTTATATGTCTCTTATTGATGTATCATTGTTTCAAAGTATCAAAAATATGGTAGTGATTGAAATAACAATCTCAAAGATTAATTGAACTAAGTGATGGAAGTTCTCTCTTATAGTGTGGTATCCCAGGGGCATAAGCCTGTCATGGATCGATCCCTATTTATGTGTTTATGGGTGGGATCCCAGGGGCATATCCTATCATGGGTCGATCCCAGTTAATATGTACTGGAGGCAGCCTAATGGCCACAATACAGTATAGCAACGGTTACAAAGATAATAACAACGAAGGTAAAGTGATTGAATAAATGCAATGTACAGGTTGTCACAAGTTCTAGTAAGTGTGGTCCACTCCTATTACGATTTATTCACTTGTTTCTGATTTCTATTGAGATCCTATATCATATGTGATTATCTATAGCTTTACATACTCATTACATATTTCGTACTGACGTCCTCCATGGGGGACCTGCATTTCATGCTGTAGGCACAGGTACCTCAGCTCATACACCGCACAAGTAAGAGCCAGGATATCCAGCTACTTTTGGTGAGCTCTAATTTGCTTCGGGGCTTTCCGTGTCATATCCAATCACTTTTGGTATTGTATAAAAGTTAGTTATATGGCGGGGTGTGTCCCGACCTTAGTTAAACTCTGTGTATTGTCTAGAGGCTTTGTAGACCTAATGTACAGTCAAGGTGGTGTTTTGTTAATAGACGTAATGGCTCCAACGGCCAAGTATTGTATATACATATATATATGTGTGCTCGAGCTTATACAAGTGATTATTTCCTTTTATATGTGACATGATGCTATCCGAATTTTGGGTTGTCATAGAGGTATGCATGGGAATTGTGAGGTTATGAGTTGGTTCTCCCGGGCCTTCTCGGTTACGGGTGCCAGTCCGCCCCAATAGGATTTGAGGCGTGACAAAAGTGGTATCAGAGAAGTTCGTCCTAGTGAGTCTACAAAGCCGTGTCTATGTAGAGTCTTGTTTATCGGTGTGTCATGCACCGCATCTATAAACAGGAGGCTATGGACATTTAGGCATTGTTTCTTTTCTTCATGTCTTAGATCGTGTGATAGAGCCTATATTGTATATGAAGTCATAGTTGACCACTGAATCTGTTTGTTTCTCTTATTATAGTAATGGTGATGGTTACCAAAAGTAAGAATACCGGTAAGCAAGTAGATGTGGCTGCCGGAGAGGGGACTAGTAAGTCACCCACTATACCAGCTAATCAAAGTGAGCCTCCAGCTGAGCATGCAACAGAAACTTTCTCTAGTCCGGAAGAAATAAGGGGGAGGAGAACTATATCCACAAAGACACCTATTAATGCTGTTGATCAAGATCTTAGAAATGCAGTGGAACTTTTGACTCATATAGTTGCTGGGCAAGATCAAGGGAAAGCCATTCCTACCACGGGTCCTAGTGGTACAGATAGGGCGGCTAGCCTTCGAACACAGGATTTTCTTAAGATGGATCCTCCCACTTTTACTAGATCAGATCTTAACGAGGAACCACAGGACTTTGTTGATCAAATTCAAAGGGCCTTAGATATTATGCATATAACGGGTAGAGAGACAGTGGAGTTAGGGGCGTATAGATTTAAAGGGGAGGCTATATATTGGTATGAAGACTGGAAACGATCTAGGGGTATTGATGCACCCCCAGCTACTTGGAAAGAGTTCAAAGAGGCATTTCTTGATCATTATCTTCCATTCGAGATTCGTCAGGCCCGTGCAGATCATTTTTAAATCTTCGTCAGGGGAATATGAGCGTGAGAGAGTACAGTCTCTGATTTAATTCCTTGCTAAGATATGCTCCTAATATTGTAGCTACTATGGATGACAGATTTCATCAATATGTGGATAGGCTAGATCCATATCTGGTTAGAGATTGTACTATTGACTCTTTAAACAAAGATATGGACATAGCGAGGATCCAAGCTTTTGCATAGAAAATGGAAGATCAGAGGCAGAGGAGAAGAATATAGGAATCAAAAAGAGGATATTCCAAGAGGGCCAGATCTACAGGGCAGTTCATGGCATCCCAAGGAGGGTTCAGACCACAATTTTCTGCTAGACCACCTGGGCCATTATCTTCTTATTCTGTAGCTAGTGCCCTACCACAATTCCCAGGGTCCAGAGGAAATCAATTTGGGCATAGAAGTGAGAGTCAGAGTTCGCGGATAGTGGGATACCAAGGGCAAGGGAATATGAATCAATCGAGACCTCCTCAAGAGCTATGCAATAAATGTAGAAGGTATCATTTGGGCGCATGTCGACTAGGGACCAATGTTTGCTTTTGGTGCGGTATGTCGAGGCGTATAATGAGAGAATGCCCACGAAGGGGCATAGGGGGTATGGCACGACCTACGGGGTCATTTGTTGCATCATCATCATCAATGCCTTATTCAGGAAGGGGTGCACAACCAATGGGTCGTGTTAGAGGTGATAGAGGATCCACGAGTTCTAGCGGGGCTCAAAATTATATGTATGCTCTAGCGGATCGACAGAATTTAGAGGCTTCCCCAGATGTGGTTACGGGTACGTTGTCTATCTTTTCATTTGATTTATATGCCTTAATTGATCCCGGTTCTACATTATCTTATGTTACTCCATTGGTTGCTGGAAAGTTCAAAAGAATACCCGAACTGTTAGTTAAGCCATTTGAAGTATCCACACCGGTTGGGGAATCTATTATAGCTAGAAGGATTTATCAAAACTGCATAGTAACTGTTTGTGGTCGTGATACGATGGCTGATCTTATGGAGTTAGAAATGGTAGATTTTGATGTTATAATAGGTATAGACTGGTTGGCGTCTTGTTATGCCACAATTGATTGCTGCACGAAAAAGGTATATTTCCATTTTCTAAATGAATCAGTCCTTGAATGGAAAGGTGAAATTAGTGCGCCAAGAGGTAGATTTATTTCTTATTTTAAGGTGAGAAGTATGATTTCCAAGGGATACATATATCATTTAGTTAGAGTGAGGGATACAGAAGCGGAGCCACCAACTCTTCACGCTGTTCCGATGGTAAATGAATTTTTTGATGTATTTCCTGAAGATCTTCCAGGTTTGCCTCTTGAACGAGAAGTAGAGTTTGGTATTGATGTAATACCAGGCACCCTACCAATCTCTATTCCTCCATATAGAATGGCCCCAGCATAATAACGAGAATTGAAAGAGCAATTGAAAGATTTGCTAGAGAAGGGATTCATAAGGCCTAGTATGTCCCCCTGGGGAGCACCAGTGTTATTTGTGCGCAAAAAGGATGGCTCGCTGAGGATGTGTATTGATTATCGGCAATTGAATAAGGTGACTATTAAGAATAAATATTCTCTCCCAAGAATTGATGATTTAGTTGATCAGTTATAGGGTGCCAAGTGCTTTTCTAAGTTTGATTTGAGGTCAGGTTACCACCAAGTGAGGGTCAAAGAGAAGGATATACCTAAGACAGCTTTCCGAAAATAGTATGGTCACTATGAGTTTCTAGTTATGCCATTTGGGCTAACAAATGCACCCGCAGCTTTTATGGATTTGATGAATAGGGTTTTTAAGCCATTCCTGGATGTATTTGTGTAGTTTTTATAGATGATATTCTAGTTTATTCTAGATCAGAAGAGGACCATGCCAATCACTTTCGACAGGCATTGCAGACTCTTCGTGATTGAAAGCTTTATGCAAAGTTCTCTAAATGTGAGTTTTGGTTAAAGTCGGTGGTATTTTTGGGTCATATTGTATCTAGTGAAGGGATAAAGGTTGATGCTCGAAAGATAGAAGCTGTGAAGAACTGGCCAAGGCCCACAACGCCTATGGAGATTCGTAGTTTTCTCAGATTGGCCGGTTATTATAGAAGGTTTGTTAAAGGATTTTCTTCCATTTCAGCACCCTTAACCAAGCTAACCCATAAAGCATCCAAATTCCAATGGAATGATGCCTGTGAGAAGAGTTTTCAAGATTTAATGAACAAGTTGATTTCT
Source organism: Capsicum annuum (assembly GCF_002878395.1). Taxonomy (NCBI): domain Eukaryota; kingdom Viridiplantae; phylum Streptophyta; class Magnoliopsida; order Solanales; family Solanaceae; genus Capsicum; species Capsicum annuum. Next base: position 115,181,619 of record NC_061116.1, on the reverse strand, counting down.
ACACCCGTGTTGGTACTTCCAAAAGGCATCGAAGGGTATACAGTGTATTGTGATGCTTCCAGAATTGGTGTAGGATGTGTATTGATGAAGCATGGTAAGGTAATAGCATATGCTTCTAGACAATTGCGGCCACATGAGAAAAATTATCCTACACACAATCTTGAGCTGGCAGCAGTTATTTTTGCTTTAAAGATATGGCGCCACTACTTATATGGGGTTCATGTTGATATATATACTGACCATAAGAGCTTGCAATATATTTTTAATCAGAAGGATCTAAATTTAAGGCAGCAGAGATGGCTTGAACTATTAAAGGACTACGATATTGATATCTTGTACCATCCAGGGAAAGCAAATGTGGTAGCTGATATGTTAAGTCGTAAGGCTATGATGGCACCTATAGAAAGGCAAGGGATGGTTAAAGATCTTCACCAGTTAGCTAGTTCTTGAAACTCCAAATAAAGAGCTTATCATACATAATGCTGCGGAATCTTCATTAGTAGCTGAAGTGAAAGAGAAGCAATATGTAGATCCTATTTTATTACAACTTAAGGAGAACGTTCAGGGTGGTGCGACCAAGGCATTTGAGCTTACGCGAGAAGGAGTACTTCAGTGGCAAAACCGATTATGTGTGCCAGATGTTGATGGGCTAAGAAAGAAGATTATGACAGAGGCACATTTTTCAAGGTATTCCATTCATCCAAGATCAACGAAAATGTATCAAGATTTGAAAGATATGTATTGGTTGAATGACATGAAGAAGATCATTGCAGAATTTGTAGCTGAATGTCTAAATTGTCAAAGAGTTAAAGTTGAGCACCAAAAACCCGGAGGTTATATGCAATACATTGATCTTCCAAGCTGGAAGTGGGACATGATCATCATGGATTTCATTATTGGTTTGCCTCGTACATCCCGGAAGTTTGATTCTATATGGGTGATTGTTGATAGGCTTACCAAATCTGCACATTTCCTACCAGTTAGGACCACTTACACAGTTGAAGAGTATGCAAAGCTGTACATTAAAGAGATAGTCCGATTACATGGAGTGCCAATCTCTATTATATCAAATCGGGGAACCCAATTTACCACAAACTTTTGGAAGTCTTTTCAGAGGTGTTTGGGAACACAAATGAAGTTGAATACAGCTTTTCACCCTCAAACAGATGGACAAGCAGAACGTACCATCCAAACACTTGAAGATATGCTACGAGCTTGTGTAATAGATTTTAAGGGCAACTGGGATGATCATTTACCTCTTATTGAGTTTGCCTACAATAATAGCTATCATTCAAGTATCAAAATGGCACCATATGAAGCTTTATATGGAAGGAAGTGTAGATCACCAATAGGATGGTTCGAAGTGGGTGAAACTCTTTTGTTCGGACCGGATCTTGTTTATCAAGCCATACAGAAGGTTAAAGTAATTTAGCAACGACTGAAAACAGCCCAAAGTTGACACAAGTTATATGCGGATAGTAGAAGGAGAGGGCTAGAGTTTTCTATAGGTGATTGGGTATTTTTGAAGGTATCACCAATAAAAGGGATAATGAGATTTGGCAAGAAAGGGAAGTTGAGTCCACTTATATAGGCCCATATAAGATCACTCGAAGGTTTGGACAAGTTTCATATGAATTAGAGCTACCCCAAGAGCTCCTATCAGTACATCCGGTATGTCATGTGTCAATGCTTCGAAAGTGCATCGGAGATCCATCACATATCACTTCTACTGAGGATGTGCAAGTTACGGAAGATCTTACCTACGAGGAATTGCCTATTGCTATTCTAGATCGCCAAGTTAAGAAGATGAGAAATAAAGAGATAGCATCGGTGAAAGTACGTTGGAGAAATCGTCAAAGGGAAGAGACTACATGGGAAGCTGAGGAAGCAATGAAATCTAAGTACCCTCATTTGTTCAAAGATGAAGAGGAAGTTCAAGAAACGGAGTTAGAACATTAACAAGTTTTTTTAATATATGCATAGTATTTATGTGATGATGTGAATGTTAATGATGGACTTGAACTTGTTTCGGTTGAATAACTACGCTAATATTCGAGGACGAATGTCCTAAAGGGGTGAATGATGTAACACCCCATATTCAAGTACATATATTGGCGTATTCAAGTACGTGTATTGGTCTTATTTATATGGAATTAATTTTTTTATTTTATTTATACCAGAATTTGCCCGTCAATGGTTCCATCCGAAGGTTATTGAATAACATTTCCATCGATATAAAGATTTCAAAAGATTGATAGGTTTCGGATATAATCGAGCACGTTTGAAACTATAAAATGGTGGCCAGGATATTGGGAATAGTAAATGTGCAGGAAAATTTCCTGCACACAAACTACTGAGGCCAGCCAATTTTTTGGGTCAACTTTCAATGATCATAACTCCCTTAATATAATGAACTGGGAGAGATGTAACCTATTAAAATAAATATCTTTGAGTCTTCTTTACAATACAATTGGTTTCATCCAAATCCAACGTCTGAATAAGGAGTTATACTCATTTTACTTCAGCCTCTCAAAACAGATTTTTAGGGTCAACTTCAAACGATCATAACTCCTTGTACAGGACGAACTGGGTATCCTACTTTATATGAAATGAAAACCCTTTGAATTATCTTTCCAATGATACCAATTTCACCCAAATCCGAAATTGGAGCAAAGAGTTATGGTCGATATACTTTAGCTTATCAAAACAGTCCACCAAAGGACAGATTTGACATTATTTAAATTTTAAAGGCACTTTGGTCATTCCCTATGATATTATGGACGGGAATATGTGTACATATACATGTATATGAGTTCAAAAACTCATTTTCATCATCAATCATTGAGAAAGAACAAACCCTAGCGAAATTTGACCTTTAAATTACTTTTGATTCACCCGTAGAAATTCCAAAGTAATTCGATAACTGCGTTTGTCATCTCCAGAGCTTCGAACGGCACCTATTATTTGTGTAAATAGGATTGACTAATGAAGAGGTGAATTCTAAGGTATGAATATTGTTTGCCTTTGTTCTCTTCCATATGTATATGTGTGATAGAGGCTTATACGTATTGGTTGTTATTGAAAGGTGATGAAAATAGGGTTATGGACTATTTTGCATGGTTTGGTTGTATTGAATTGTGGAGGGTGGATATGGTAATTGAGTTATGGAAGGTGGATATGGTGATATACTATTGAATTGATGATTATTTATGTCTATGACTCAATTTGGTTTAATGGATTGGTTGGAAGGATAAATGAATCCAAACTTGATATTGGAGGATGTTGTATGAATATGCATGGCATGTGAATGTAATTAGAGTATAAGAGGGTTAAAGTGACACCCTTTATGGTGTAATTAAGGCTTACTACTTAACCACTAGTTTGGTGAATTCAAATAATTTAAATAATTCAAATAATCCGAAAAGACGAGAAGTCCATTTGGGACTAGTATTGAAGGTTGACAGTCAGGTATGTAAAGCATACTCTATACCATATCTTTGGCATGAAAGTGAACAATTGTTCTATTAAGAAAGTTTCCAAAGTTATTCAGTAACATGTGATCCATAATGATTTTGTATGATGTCCTACGTTACCAATGAACTTGTTTCCACCCTACAAGATGTCAAGAAATTCCAATACTTACTTGTTTTCCAAATCTTACATGTTTATTGCACTAATGAATGTCATAAGGTATCCGGTTACTCAAACAAGATCCATGTGCTATTAATGACTCCAAAACGTTTTATTGATGTGCCAATGAGTTCTTACTTCATTGTTATTGCATTGATGGTCTATTTATATGTCTCTTATTAATGTATCATTGTTTCAAAGTATCAAAAATACGGTGGTGACCGAAATAACAATCTCAAAGATTAATTGAACTAAGTGATAGAAGTTCTCTCTTATCGAGTGGTATCCCAGGGGCATAAGCCTATCATGGGTCGATCCCTGTTTATGTGTTTATGGGTGGTATCCCAGGGGCATAAGCCTATCATGGGTCGATCCCAGTTGATATGTACTGGAGGCAGCCTAATGGTCACAATACAGTACAGTAACGGTTACAAAGATGATAAGAACGAAGGTAAAGTGATTGAATAAATGCAATGTACAGGTTGTCACAAGTTCTAGTAAGTGTGGTCCACTCCTATTACGATTTATTCACTTGTTTCTGATTTCTATTGAGATCCTATCTCATATGTGATTATCTACAGCTTTACATACTCAGTACATATTTATTACTGACGTCCCCCACGGGGGACCTGCATTTCATGTTGCAGGAACAGGTACCTCAGCTCATACACCGCACAAGTAGGAGCCAGGATATCCAGCTGTTTTTGGTGAGCTCCAGTTTGGTTCAGGGCTTTCCATGTCATATCCAGTTACTTTTGGTATTGTATAAAAGTTAGTTATATGACGGGGTGTGTCCCGACCTTAGTTAAACTCTGTGTATTGTCTAGAGGCTTTGTAGACCTAATGTACACTCAAGGTGGTGTTTTGCTAATAAACGTGATGGCTCCAACGGCCAAGTATTGTATGTACATATATATATGTGTGCTCGAGCTTATACAGGTGATTATTTCCTTTCATATGCAACATGATTCTGTCCAAATTTTAGGTTGTCATAGAGGTATGCATGGGAAGTATGAGGTTATGAGCTGGTTCTCCCGGGCCTCCTTGGTTACGGGTGCCAGTCCGCCCCAATAGGATTTGAGGCGTGACATATATAATACCTAACAAGGCCGAAGGATATTGTGATGACATTATGATACTCGACAAGGGTAGAGGATATTATGACGATATGATAATGCCCAATAGGGCTAGAGGATATTATGATGATGATATTGATATCCAACAAGGCCAAAGGATGATTCTATTGATGTTCTTATGTGTACATCTATCGTTTCAAGTCTTGCTAGCCCTGTGTATGGAATTTATATACATGTATAACTCGCAAGGCCGGAGGATGATTATGATGATAATGATTCAAATGATGATAGATATGACAGTTATGGTTATAACATTGGTATTATGATATTATGGATTTTGTTGCATTCATACTAGTATATGTATCGTCTATCACCAGTATGTGCCTATATCTATTAGCTCATATAGGAGAGCTACATAAATATGGGTGATGACTATGCATTATGTTGTTGTCTACTAATTGAACCTTCCAATCCTGGGGCGATGGGGGTACACATAGGCTCAATTAGGCATATGGTTTTTTGGACTAGCCGATACTCACGTTGTTATTCACATTGTTATTCTCATTGTTATGATCATTGTTATATCTAGTTTATGACTAAGTGGTCACTGACTTGGTATCGAAACTTGAGGTATGATTAGGACCTCTCTTATCTTATGATTAATTTACTATGCATAATCGTCTGATAACTTGATATATGGATTAGAACCTTGAGCATTCTAGCACTAGCTCTTGCTTTGATTATGAGTTATAAAATACCTAGTATGATGACTTAGGTTGTACTTTTCAGTGTGTCGTGGTTCAGATTTGTGTTCATCACCCTTTTTGGTTTAGTTAGAGGCCAGTTGGTGGTTGAGATTTAGTTTTGACTATTTGGAAATGAAGTAAGAGTTCTGGTTGAAAAAGGGACACCTATGGCAAAATCCCTTGGAAATGTTCTCTCTTTGTGGAGGTTTTCTAGAAAGTCATGCTCGGAGTATGCAGGCCCAGCACCTCATCCTTTCAAGCTTTTGAGATCCTTTTATCCATTGACTTTACGGAAGTCCTTTTAGAGGTGGATATTGTAATCAACTGACATGACCCAACCGAGGGTCTTGTTATAATGGGCATCCCAAGTCCAATCGGGATCGGAGACCACCCCTGTTACCCAACAGAACCTTCAGCTTCCTGCCCTGAGTTGGATGAATTTCGAGCATATAATAAGATAGTGTACCAGCTCGCATGAAGACTCTGGGATAGGGTCACAACTATGACTGACCCAACCGAGTCCAACCATCCCACACCAACCACGCAACCATACCAAACCATTCCAAAAGCCATAAACCAGGCTATAACCAAATAAGTGACAAAACATAATATAATTAATCCCAAAATAAATTATGATGGAACAACAAACAACATCATGTAAGGGTGTAATCCCTAGTACCAATGACCATACTAAGGCTAACACCCATATTGATCCTGCTGATTCCAACCCATAGCAGTACCACAAAGACTCTAACCAAAAGAGTAATAAAATTCAGTTGGGACATGCCCCCAACCATGGCTAAAACCAATATCCAAAATAAAATCAAAGTGTCTTGAAATATCTGTAACATGAAATTGAACCTTCCAAAAGGACGAAAGCTCACCACTTTAGTCCAAATGCTAATCCCCGAGTCAATCACTAAGTAGGAGGAGTAGAATGGCTGGTTCCTACATAGGATGAGTATATAGCCATTAGTAGACGAGTTAGCGGGTGAACGCTAGCATGATCTCAAGGATAAGGGTAAAATAATGACATTTATAAAACCAAGTAAACCATCCTTATGCACACAAAAATACATATATATATATATACACACATATATATATATCCATTTCGGGAAAGGGGACCGGGTTTAGTATGTCATTAAAACCTTTACTTGGGTTATGTAGCTTTGCCATCCTAAACCACTCACGGGCTATATGGATTCAGCGCCTCCTGCTGAAAGGACCCCAGTGCATGAAGCCCCACTTCCAGGGAAGAAAAGCTGGGATGACTAATACATCCCCCAAATATAAAGTGTGACAGCATTCATACAGTCACCAAGACCAACCTCACATCGGCAAATATGAGTTTCCAATTTTAGTCCCTCGGGATCTCCACCTTTCATAGCTTTGCTACACATCCTGCCATTATTTCCCAATTAAAACAATTACCAAGAAACCAACCAATCCATTTACTATTTATAAACCAAGTCCATTTAGTAGTGGTATCTTCATACAAACCATACTTTCAAGTACTATCCATAGCTAACTACATATAGGTTTAACGGGACTTCCAAGTTCCCTTCCATTTACCATATTAAAATACTTGGGGGATTCCATGTACCCCATAATCATAATCATTTATCCATATACCTTTACAATCCCTTAAAACTATGCATATTTCATTTACCAAGTTTTAAAACAAGCAAGAGTTCCATGAAAAGTACTCAATACAATGAAAACATTATTATAGCCATTTTGTCAAACACATTAGGGGCATAGTATAACCAAAACCAATTCCAATTATCATTAAACTATTCTCATACAATCAAATTATCCAAAACCACCATTAATGCACATAAAGCATAATTAAAACCATGGCAAACTATAACCAACCATTTAATATCCAATACCCCTATTCATATTTGAAGACAAAAATTATGCAATCCATGAAGTCATTAAAACATTCAAAAAAACATGTTTTTAGATAGAATTAACAATGAGGGAAGAAAACATTACTTAAACCAAGATGATGAAGGAAAGAGATCACCAAAACAAGCCCAAAATTAATCCTCTAGTTGAAACCCTAGATTCCCTTGCCCAAAAGCTTTTGAGAGAATTATAGAGTGTTGAAGAAGAATTTCTAAGTTCTAATGAATGGAATAGTACGGTAAATAAACTTCCAAGTAGGTTAGATATTGTGGGAACTTATTAAGATAAGTGGAGAAATGTCCAGAATACCCCCACTTAAGATGCACAAAATCTTGTCCTAGGGGTACGACTGACCCTCACGAGTGGTACCCTCCAGTACAATTGGTACCCTCCACTCATTTCCTAGCCTCAACCTTTGGATCCAACACTCTCCGGTATATGACACATCCAACCATGTTGTATTCAAAGCATAGAATTTGTACCCTTCATTCGTACCCTAAAAGATTTAGACATTGTCCACCATAGGAGTACTGGGTATGACTTTTACCCTGGCTTATGGCTCATGGTGTGCCACTCGTACTAAAATCCAACCTAAGTAACCAAGTCTAAGATAAGAAAACAAATGATTCATAAAAACCAATACAACTCGTACCCCTAAGTCGTATCCATTCCAGGAACCAAAATCCATCCCACTAACCAACATTGGTCAGCATACGACTAGACCATACCATCCATACCCCAACACATGGCTCGTACCCATGAGTCGTATTGGGTCAAGAGACCACAATTCTAGAAAATTTTCTAAGGGTCAAAACCCAGGGTATTATATGACCCTTCAGATTATTTTTTATTTCCATTTATATTTTCCGTTAGGGATTTTCCATAGCTACCACAACTTATTTATGACTTACAGTGACTGGCGGTTCAGTAACTGGGCAATTAATTTGTTTTTTAGAACCAATTCCCTATTTAGAAGTCTTCATTGGTTCCAAATATCTACTGAGCAAAAACTTCAGTAAAACAATCTCAAATGCAAATTTTGACTTCTCCGGCAGTTCCAATTTATCAATTTTAGGCTAGGTAGAACTTTGGTTCAGATCCTGATGCACTTGAGCTCATTTTGACCAATTGGTCAAAAATTTGAAAAATCAGTAATATAGGTGTGGGACCAACATTTGTTTTAAAACGACCTCTAATAGAAAATCCTTCTTTATCAACGTATCCCAAACGTCGAATTTAGTGTGGTTACATAGTTCATTTACAAAAATGAAATTCTGAATGAGTCCTAAGGCATTGATCTAAAATTGGAAATTTTTCTAAGTTTTAGGTGATATCTAGTGCAAAAGGGGAATGGAGCAATTGCAAAAGCTTTGTGGCGATCACCCTGTGGCCATCATAAACTAATGGATGGCAATAGTAATATCTCTTTACTAGTAGGGGTATAATAGATCCCAATGTCTTGATTCTGTCTATTTTTTGTTCATCCTTGAGACCTAAAAACCCTAAATGTGTTTGATAACTCAAAATTGAGTCTCATGGGTGATTAGGAGCTTGATTAACATCTTTTATCGTGAATACCTTCTAGATTAAGGTATTATTTCATCACCTTCTTGATGAATTTCTTGGCTTTGACCCAAAACCCCAAATTCACTTCGATCTTGATTTTACCCTAAATGAGCTTGGTTTTCACCTATTTCTTGAGGGTTATTATTCTTGGATAGTGTAGGAACATTGGGTTGACCTCAAAAACATGATTTCAATAAGTAGGACCCACTTGGGGTTTTTCCTATTGTTTTTAGACTCGAGTATAATGATGCAATATAGGTATTATTATTCTCTTATTGATGAGTAAATTATAATTTTTATAGTGTGATGGCATTTTGGGATTGTGAAATAGAGATGACCTTTTGGTGAATGATGTAAGGATTTGCAGTTCTGCATTGAGGTAGGCTCCTATCTACTCTTCTTTGTAAGATGATGCATGTTATATATTGTGTGTGAATGTCAATGTTAAGTTTGATTATGGGTAGAATGATTTATTAATAAATATTGAACTTTGGGAATTAGACCCTAATCAAGTAAACAATACACATCACTAGAGAAAAGTGTATACATACCCATGAAAACAATGGGAGATGCCTCAGACTCCTGGCGAGTATCAAGTGAATACAAGCGGTTCTGGGCAGCGCCGGAGCTAGAAATAGAAGCACAGAAAGGCATAGTACCTTTGGTGTGGGAATAGATAGAGTAGAAATAGGGACCCTTTTGACCTAAGGACCTACCCTAGAGGGGCACTCACACTGTATATGCACGATCTAACCATAACTAAAACATCGGTTCCACCCCTTCTCACACTGATCATAATGAATCCGACTACGGAATCGCAAGAAGGGTAGGGTAGAGCCGACTGGGCACCACTAGCCTGGACCTGGGCACCCTGTGACTGGGACCCACAACTAAACTGAGGTCGAAGATCACCTAAAAACTTTGGGTAAGTAGAGTGAACACTATCCAAGAAGAAAGAACTTGAACTCCCCTACTTCTGTGGCCACTTGCTACCATCACCACCACTATGCTCAGAAGGCCTAATTTCATTTCTTACCTCTTACTAAGCTCAACTTTCTTATTTTTTCTTCTTCCACTTATTGCAAATACAAAATCAACCAAGAAATATCCATGTTTTCAATCAACAGGTCCACCTTGCTCTCAAGGACTAACTCACGGGTCAATCCCGAGACAAACTTATGTATTCTAGCCCTCATGCTAGAAACCATCTCGGGAGAATACCTTGATAATTGATGGAATTTCAAGGAATACTCTTGAACGGACATCCTATATTGATTCAAGTTCACAAACTCGTTTGCTTTCGCTTTCCTCAACTCTTGAGGAAATAAGTGTTCCAAGAAAGCCTCAGAAAAATCATCCCACATGGCGGAACTAGCATCAACACCTGTAGACAACTCTGTCCCTTCGTACCATTGGTACGCTACATCTTTCAATTGGTAGGAAGCAAATTCAACGGCTTTAACCTCCGAAGCATGCATGATTTGGAAGATCTTCTCCTTTTCATCAACAAATTCTTAAGGATCTTCCTCAACCTTTACACAGGAGAACATAGGAGGGTTCAACCTCATAACTTGGCCAAATCCTATGGCCTCAAAAGAAATAGTAGCTGTAGCACCACACTTAAACTGAGAGGTTACCAATTAAGTGAAGAGGTTGATAGATTGACAAAACTTGTCATTAAAAGCATCCCTTTAAGGTGATAGAATAGGAGGGTCACTCTGTTAGTCGGTGTTGGTAGCGATAAGTGGAACCCCAAAAAGATGATCAGATGTCATAGCCCTAGCCCGGGTCTAAACTCCATAAGTCGAATGAGCTTCGTCCATAGGGCCCTCAGTTGGGGCAGATGTGTATGCCTAAACTTCATATCTCCTTGGAGGCATGATCAAAAACATAGCAAAAAGGGAATCAGAGAAATCCAATACCTTAGACTCTATAGCTTTAGATTGAAACACAAGAAAGGGAAACATTTTCTAAAATGTTTTGTAGACCCTTTTTTATAAGTGTGACGCGCTTCACACCCCTAAAAGAGGCTCTACTTAACACGGTATTGTGGAAACCCGACTAACTATGAACCTAGTCTCTGATACCAACTTGATATGACTCAAAATTGGGCTATGTCGTATGGGCACCCCAAGCCCACATGAACCGGAGGTCGCCCCAATAACCCATCACAATCATTACATCAATCATAAAATATCGGGTGAATCCCGACCGCATAATAAGGTAGTGGAAACAATACTAGAAGTCATAACTTAAATATGTCTGACACTTTATTAGATTCATCAAACTAGCCATTACACCCAAGTCCACAGTCATCCATAATACCTCTATACAAATCGATGGACAAGCCCTCAACAATAGCCAAAGCAAGTCAAAATAAGACTAAGTCTAAAGAAAGAAGACAAAGAAAGAATGTCTTCCGAAATAAGGAAGATCACCACTCCAAAGTTAATGCACGAACATCTTTGATCACCTAATCACTGCACAGGAAAAGAAAATGATGCTCTGGTCCCTATGTCACATGGGGATATAGCATCCAGAGATGGTTAGTAGTTTGAGAGCTAGCATGTAACTCAAGGATAAGGACAAAATAACATTATCATTTAAAGCCAAGTCATTACATAATTTTCAATCATATTCTTAAAATACATAATCATGCATATAGACATACACAACATGTTCATATTATTCCATAAAGGAACAGGACTTAGCAAGTATTCTTATTTCACTTCTTCCAATGTCACAAGGTGAATAACTCTGACCTTCAACACTTATAGGTTTAACATTTCTCATTAAGCAAGGGACTCAAACCATAAGCAATTCATTAGTCAAGGGACTCGAAGAACAATCCATAGCATTGTGCATGGAACTTGAAACACATGACATTCATTCGACTAGGGACTCGAACCACTAGTATTTCATTGGGCGAGGGACTTGAACTACAAGCCATTCATTGGACTAGGTACTTGAACCTCTAGTCATGTCATTGCTATTATTACACGACACTTGAACTTTTAACCCATTTTTATTTCATACATTAGCATCCGTTCAATCCATTTCATATTTAGTGACTTGAACCATTTACCCACATTAACACCATATGGGGCCATAAGGTCTTTATCGGAGTATTCATCGATTAGCCACTTTATTATGCCAATGCCTCCACTCAAATCATCATTGAATTCTAATCATAGTCATCAAAACCATTATAAGTAATTCAAATTTCACTAGCCCTTCTATACCACACTTTAGTTCCACACATAATTTAAGTTCAGCTTAAGGACTTGGACCCTTTTCTTAGCCATCAAACCAACATAGTGATACTTTAATACATGACATGGCTAACAATACCTTTAATATAGCATTCATCAATGTTCATACTCATTGTTCCATTTCCCTAGTTCACATTATCATCAACATATAACTAGACATTTTATTTAGATATTTTCACAAACACCTTATGTGCATACCTTTATCAAGACCAAATTCAAGGTAGAAATCATCATGATTAGGTTTACTCAATAGCAACATGCTATATCGCATACAACAAGAATTCACATATGGAAATCATCATTAATAACATGTATAAAGACAAGTCTAAGCAAATTCAACATTATTCATCATTAGGCAACAATACCCTTTTTCATTTGCTTTCAAAATCACCATGTGCACTTATTAATTCAAGTGTAAAATACATGGATTTAGAGTTATTTATCAAGGGGAAGAGTTACATGCCTTATACAACTTGATTCACCATGAAACTTGATTTCACTTTGCCTTTTGAATATCACCCTAGAAACCCTAGCCTCTAATTCTTTAAAGATAAGTCTGAGAGAGTGTTTTTGGTGTTTGATCCACTCAAAAATGTGTTTAAGGAGGCCTTATACACTTATATAGTTAAGGGAATTAGGGTTTAAGGCATGGAAAATGACCACAAGCCCTTTAGTTAAAAGATATAAAGGAAACTTATATAGGGGTACAACGCACCTTATGAACCGTATCATAGGATAGGAGTGGTACCCTGACTCATACCCTAGGTCCTAGATCCCTTATATTGTTAAGGGTAAGATCACACACCCTTGCGTTGTATTCAAAGGGTATGACTCAACCCCTTACTCGTATACACTACCCGTACCCAAAATAGTCTACTTTAGCTAGGACTTCCCTCTATACGATTATGTTAGGTACAACTCGTATAGTTAGGTTACGATTGAAGGGGAGGGTCAATTGTATAATGGACAGTATACTATGCTCCTAGGATGCTCAAGGTACGATAGGGGAGGGGAGAGTAGATACGACTCGTATCCAAGGGGTAAAACTCATGCCCCTAGTCGTACCCACTGTAATGATATCAAATAAAGAAACTTCTCGATAGTTCAAAGCCTAGGTGTTTCAATTCTCCCTCACTTGGATCATTCACAGGAGACTGATAGGTAAGGCAAACATAAACATAAGTTAACACGTTATCACATATCAAACCAACTTTTAAACAAGTTAGAACAAAACATAAAACAAGGATACAACATATATCACTATCGTTATTACTCAACCATTTATGTCATTCCCCATGGGGTTCACACCCATCATTTATCAAAGCCACTTGGCTTCTTCAAAGCTTAGCGGCTCGAACCCATTATCTACAACAGCATAGGTCAAATAAAAATGATTAACACATACCTTAATCATGTATTTCCAGAATGGAAAACAAAAGAAGATACTTGGACTTTTTGTCCTCTTCCGCCTCCTAAGTAGCTTCCTCAGACTTTTGTTTCCTCCATAGAACCTTCACCGAAACCACTTGTTTTATTTGCAACCGGTAAACTTTCCGATCCGAGATCCATATTGGGATATCCTCATAGGACAAAGAGTTTAAGATATCAACATCCCTCAAAGGAACAACCAACGAAGGATTACCCACATATTTACGCAATATAGAGACATAACATACCGTGTGAATGGAGTTCATGCAAGAAGGCAACTCCAACTCATAGGCAACATTGCCAACCCTCTTCACAATCTAGTAGGGATCAACATAACGAGGAATAAGTTTCCCCTTTTTACCAAACCACATCAATCCTTCATAGAAGAAACTTTCAAGAATTATGAATTGCCAATACTAAACTCTAAGTCCCTAAACCTCACATCCGCATAGAACTTTTGGTAACTTTGAGCGATTTTCAATCTATCACAAATCACCGTCACCTTCTCTAAGGCTTGGTGACCTAAATTGAGGCCAAGGAACCTACCCTCACCAACTTTATACCACCCAATAGGAGATCGACATCTTCGGCCATACAATGTCTCAAAAGGGGCCATGCCAATACCAGAGTGGTAACTATTATTATAGGCAAACTCAATCAATGGCAAGAGGTCATACCAACTACCACCATAATCAATAACAAAATCCTGCAACATATCCTCAAATGTTTGGATAGTACTTTTTTGCTTGCCCATCCATTTGCAGGTGGAAAGCGGTACTAAGGCACACTCTAGTTCTCAAACCATTTTCAAAAGACTTCCAAAAGGGGGATGGAAATGAAGGACCATGATCTTAGATAATCAAAATCAAAGCACCGTGCAACTTCATGATCTTCGTAAGATATAACTTACCATAATCTTCCAACGAGTAATTCATCCTCGTGGGCAAAACGTTAGCGGACTTGGTCATTTTATCAATAATAACCTATATAGAATCACATTAATTCCAAGATCGGGAAAGACCGATAACGAAATCCATATTAATTGCCTCCCACTTTCATTCGGGTAATGGAATCTCTTGATACAAGACCCTAGGCCTCTTGTGCTGAACTTTCACTTGTTGGCAAACCATACACTTGTCCACATAACTGGCCACATCTCATTTCATATTAACCCACCAATAGAACTCTCTATGATCATGATACATCTTGGTGGAACTAGGGTGAATAGCATAGCGAGATTCATGAGCCTCGTCTATGACTATTTCCCTCAATCCATCGACATTGGGAACATATAGTCTACCTTGGTATCTCAAGATACCATCAACACCTATCATAAAGTCTACAGCTTTGTGTTCACCCACATTACTCTAGATCTTCATTAATTTGGGGTCCAATACTTGCTTTTACTTTATCTTAACCACAAGATAAAATTAAGATACGAGATGCACAAGCACACCACAATCCTCGGAGTCTGCAAGTCAAACTCCAAGATTTGCTAAATGGAAAATGTCCACCAATTCCCGCTTGTCTTCATACACATTGGCCAAACTTCCCATGGAAAATCTAATAAAAGCATCGACGACTATATTTGCCTTATCAGGATGGTAATGAAAACTCATCTCATAGTCTTTCAACAACTCAAGCCACCTTCTTTGCAAGTGATTTAACTCTTTTAGGGTAGACACGTATTGGAGACTTGTATAGTTAAAAAAGATATCAACATGAACCCCATAAAGATAATTTCGCCAAATTTATAATGCAAAATCCACAGCTAATAACACTAAGTCGTGAGCAGGGTACTTCTTTTTGTGAACTTTCAATTACCTAAAAGCATAGGCCACCACCCTACCATGTTGCATTAACACACAACCAGTACCAATTCAAGAAGCATCATAATATACCACAAAGCCATCATTACCATTGGGTATGGCCAAAATCGGATCCAAAGTCAATTTATCTTTCAACTTCTCAAAACTACCCTCACACGCATCTAACCACAAGAACTTAACCCTCTTCTGGGTCAACTTGGTCAATGGGGAAGCTATAGTCGAGAAACACTCTACAAATCTTCTATAGTAACTAGCCAGACCCAAGAAGCTACGAATATCGATTGGAGTCATGGGTCCAGGCCACTTCTTAACCACCGCAACTTTTTAGGGATCTACCATTTCACTAGAGATAACATGATTGAGAAAAGCTATAGCTTTTAAACAAAGCTGATACTTGATTAACTAGTAATATAAACAATAATCCTTCAAAGTTTGAAACACAGCACAGAGGTGATCGACATAATCTGCCTAGCTCTTAGTATAGACTAATATGTCAACAATAAAGACAATGACAAACGTGTATAAGTATGGACGAAAGACCCTATTCATCAAGTCCATGAAGGCCTCCATGTCATTAGTTAACCCAAAAGACATGACGTAAAACTCATAGTGACTATACTAGGTTCAAAAGACAGTCTTATGGA
Source organism: Capsicum annuum (assembly GCF_002878395.1). Lineage (NCBI taxonomy): Eukaryota > Viridiplantae > Streptophyta > Magnoliopsida > Solanales > Solanaceae > Capsicum > Capsicum annuum. The sequence goes on along the minus strand of NC_061116.1, from coordinate 115,165,514 downwards.
TATCCGCATCCCAAATCTTAAGCTGATTATAACCCGATCTTAGAGAAATACTATGCACCCTCAAGTTGATCAAACATATTATCGATCATAGGGAGAGGATATTTATTCTTTATAGTCACTTTATTCAACTGAAGCTAATTAATGCACCTATAAAGGGAACCATCCTTCTTACGCATGAACTATAGTAGAGCACCCCTCGGAGACACACTAGGGCGGATAAAATCTTTATCTAAGAGGTCTTTAAATTGCACCTTAAGATGTTTTAGCTTTTCCAGGCCATTTTATAAGGAGGGATAGAAATCAGATGAGTGTTCAAAACAAAATCAATCCCAAAATCAATTTCCCTATCAGGAGAAACAATGGGAAGATCATCGGTAAACACCTTGGGAAACTCATTAACCACGGAAATGAATTCTAAGGAAGGCTCTTCTGAATTAGAATCATTAACTCAGACCAAATAATACAAACACCCTTTTGAAATCAACTTTTGGGCTTTGAGATAAGAAAAGAACTTTTATTTTGGCACTAAGGAACCACCTTCCCATTTAATAACCTGTTGATTAGGGAATTTAAATATGACCCTACGGGTCCGACAATTTAAAGAAGCATAGCAAGAGTGTAACCAATCCTTCCCGAGAATGATATCAAAATTAACCATGTACAACTCTGTCAAGTCTACAAGAGTATCTCTACTACCAACTGATATCACAAACCCCTTATAGACCCTTCTAACAATCACGAGGTCTCCAATCAGGATAGAAATAAAAAAAAGGAACTGATATACTCTTGGGACCACAATAAAGATGCATAATTGCATACGAGGTCACATAAGAAAGAGTAGACCCTGTATCAAGCAATACATATCACAGGAGAAAACTATCAACAAACCCATTATAACATTAGGAGATGCCTCAGACTCTTAGAGAGTAGCAAATACATACAAATGGTTTCGGCCAGTGTTGGTACCAAAAATAAATATAGAGGCAGACATAGCACCCTTCGATGTGCGAGTAGACGAAGTAGTAATAAGGGCCTATTAGCCTAAGAAGCCACCCGAGAGGGGCACTCATGCTACATGTTCCCGAGTTGACAACAACTAAAACATATGTTCTGCCTCTTCTCATACTGACCATGATGACTCTGACCATAGAATCTGCAAAGAGGACGAGGTGGAGCCGACTAGGAACTACTAGCCTGGGATAAGAAAACCTTTGACCAGGACCCACCACTAAATAGAGATTGATGATCACTCAAAAACTTTGTGTAAGGAGAGAGAACACTAGCCAGGGATAAAGAACTCAAACTTCCCCACTTTTTATGTGGTTATTTTCCACCATCATCACCACTATGCTCAGAAGGACTAAATTTCCTTCCATGCCTCACAGTAAACTCAACTTTATTATTTTTATCTTCTTATACTTGTTGAAAATACACAATCAACCTAGAAATATCCATCTTTTCCATCAACAAGGTTGTCTTTCTCTTAAGGACTAACTCATGGGACAATCCTGAGACAAATTTATGCATTATAGCCCTTATGCTATAAACTAAATTGGGCGAATACCTTGACAATTAATGGAATTTCAAGGTATACTCTTGAACGGACATCCTCCCTAGATTAAAGTTCCCAAACTCTTCTTCTTTCTTTTTCCTTAATTCTTTAGAAAAGAAAAAGTCTAAGAAAGCTTGGCAAAACTAGTATCAACACCAATCGATAACTGCCACCCTTCGTACCATTGGGATGCTACATCTTTAAATTGGTAGGAAGTACACTCAATGGCCTCAACCTCTAAAGCATACATGATTTGGAGGATCTTCTCTATTTTATCAATGAAGCCTTGAGGATCTTCCTTAACCTTCATACCAGAGAACATGGGAGGCATCAACCACATAAATTGCCCAATTTTTGTGGCCTTATAAGAAATGATAGTGGGAGCATCACACTCCGATTGAGAGACTACCAATTATTTCAAGAGGTTGATAGAGCGATGAAACTCAGCATTTGTAGCATTTCTTTGAGGTGACGAAATAGGAGGGTCACGAAAATGGTTAGATGTTGCATCCCTAGCCTATTTTTGAACTACAAAATTCGAACGAACTTCATCCATAGGGCCTTCAATCGGGGCTAAAGTTTTTCCTGTACCATAGATCTCCTTGGAGGCAGGATTTGAAAAATAACAAAAATGAAATCAGAGAAATCCAACACCTTAGACTCTATGATTGAGATTGAAACACAAGAAAGGGAAACATTTCCTAAAATGTCTTGTAGCCCCTCTTTTATATGTGTCACGCACTTCATAGCCATAAAAGAAGCTCTACTTAACATGGTATTATGGACACTCGACTGACCATGAACCTAGGCTATGATACCATCTTGATACGACCCAAAATTGAGCCGTGTCATATGGTCTCAAGCCCACATGAACTAGAGATTGCCCCAATAACCCATCATAATTATCACATCAATCATAACAGGTCGGGTGAATCCTGACCGCATAATATGGTAGCGGAAATAATTTTAGAAGTCATATCTTAAATATGTCTAATGCTTCATAACATTTATCAAACTATAAATTACACCCAAGTCCACAGTCATCCATAATACCTCTGTACAAACCGATGGACAAAAGCCCAACAATAGCCAAACCAAGTCAAAATAACATAAGTCTAAGGATAGGAGTCCAAGAAGTAATGTCTTTCAAAGTAAGTAAGCTTACCACTCCAAAATCAAAGCCCGAACTACTTCGATCACCTAATCACTATGCAAGAAGATAATATGATATTCCGATCCCTATGCCGTGCAGGGAGATAGCATCCGAAGATATTTAGCGGTTGGAGCACTAGTATGTAACTCAAGGATAAGGATAAAATAACATTATCATTTAAAGCCACATCATTAAATCATTTTCAATCACATTTTCAGATACATAATCATATATATAGACATACATAACATGTTCATATTATGCCACAAAGGAACAGGACTTAGCAAGCATTCTCATTTCACTTATTCCTATGTCACGAGGTGAATAACTCTGACCTTCCACACTTATAGGTTTAATATTTCTTATTAAGAAAGGGACTCAAACTACAAGTAATTCATTAGGCAATAGACCCGATCCACAAGCCATTCTTTCGACTAGGGACTTGAACCACTAGTCATTTCATTGGGCGAGGGACTCAAACCATAAGCCATACCATTAGGCATGGGAATCAAACCACAAGTCATTAATTATACTAGGGACTTGAGCCACTAGTCATTTCATTGGGTGAGGGACTAGAACCATAAGCTATTCATAGGACTAGGGACTCAAACCATTAGTTATGTCATTGTCATTATTAGACAATACTTGAACTTTTAACCTCCTATTTAGTTCTTGTATTAACATCCCTTCAATCCATTTCATATTCAATGACTTAAACTATTTACCCGCATTAGCATCATTCGGGGAAATAAGGTTTTCATTGGAGTATTCATCGATTAACCACTTTATTAGGTCAATGCCTCCATTCAAATCATCATTCAAGTCTAATCATTTTATACCACCTTCAGTTTTACACACAATTTAAGTTCATGCTTGGGGACTTGGACCCCTGTCTTAGCCATCAAACCAATATGGTGATACTTTAACACATGACATAGAAAACAATATCTGTAACATAGCATTCATCAACCATTCAAACTCATTGTACCATTTTCATAGTTCACAACATCACCAATATGTAACTATATATTTTCATAAACACCTTATGTGCATACCTTTATCAAGACCAAATTCATGGTTAAAATCATCATGATTAGGGTGACTCAATACCCATAAGTTATACAACATAAAACAAGCATCCACATATGTAAATCATCAACAATAACATTTATAAAGACAAGTCTAAGAAAAAATCAGCATTATTCATCATTAGGCAGCCAAACTCTTTTTCATTTAATTTCAAAATCACCATTTGAACTTACTAATTCAAGTGTAAAATACAAGGATTTAGAGTTATTTATAAAGGGGAAGAGTTACATTCCTTAGACAACTTGATTCACCAATAAACATGACATCACTTTACCTCTTGAAGATCACCCTTGAAACCCTAGCCTCCAATTCTTTAAAAATGAGCTTGACAGAGTGTTTTGGGTGTTTGATCCACTCAAAAATATGTTTTAGGAGTCCTTTTACACTTATATAGTGAAGGGAAATATTGGTTTAAGGAATGGGAAATAACCACAAGACCCTTAGTTAAAAGCTATAAAAGAAACCCATACAGAGGTACGACTCACTTTTTGAATCGTACCTTAGGGTACGAGTTGTACCCTGACTCATACACTAGGCTTATCCTAGGTCACCTACTCTGTTAAGGGCACAATAACATACCCTTGAGTCATATCCAAAGAGTACGACTCAACCTCTAACTTGTATGTACTACCCGTACCCAAAATAGTCCACTCAAGCTAGGACTTCCATCTATCTGATCGTGTTTGATACGACTATACTTAAGGTACGATTAAAGGGGAGGGTCACTCATATAATGGATAGTATTCTATCCTCGTAGGCTACTTAAGGTATGAGAAGAGAGGGGAGACTAGATAAGACTTATATCCAAGGGGTGTGACTCATGAACCTAGTCATACCCACCCTAGTAACATCAAATGAAGAAATTTCTCAATGGTTAAAAGCCTAGGTGTTTCAACATTTCATAGTACGAGTTATCATCGTTGATGTGTGTGTCTTGTGGAGCATCCATTATTTGGAGACTTAGAGTGAGATCCTGACATTGGAAGTATTACTTATCCCTCTCTTATATATTAGACTAGTCTCTATTTTGTATTTAGAGGTAAGTTATATTAATGTATTAATTTGTACTTCACTTTATGCACTTGTTAAATTAGTAACTCTTGTTCTGGTACCACCAGGTCTTGGGATTATATTGTGTAATTGATCTTGTATTTTAGAAATTTTGTATTTTGAGTAATCTATTACTAGATGTTTTGAACTACGGGTTTGGCTTGCCTAATGGTGGGTTATAGTAGGCGCTATCATAACTTGAGAAATCAGGTCATGAAAAAATGAGTACCAAAGAGTTCATAAAGTTTAAATTAGCACACCTAGTAGCATTACCAAATTAATCATTTAATCGCAGAGACACCATCAACAATCATATTGACTAACAGAAATAGGAATATTGTAATTCTGACTTAAATACATAAAATTCAAACATTAATATTTCCAAAACAATTAAAACAGTAACAAAAATCCCAATGATATTAGCACCAAAGGACAACAAATCAGGGTTACTTGAAGTCCATAAAAAGTAGGGCAATTTTAGATATGGCACGTGTAATACATAGGTAAACAAAACTCAATAAGGATAATTCAGAAATTGCAACCAATTCTTACTAATTTCACATCTAAGAAACTGTTATAGATAAAATCACCTACATGACCACAAACTAATAATCAAATCATGAAAGATATCAAACCAGACACTTTTTTAAAAATAATTCAACTTGAAAGCTTGAAAAAAACAAAGATGGAATGGATGATTTCAAAGCATGTTCATTATGTCGAATTTACCCATGAATGACCCTTGATGATCCTTATGTGATGCTTGTCTCATCGGAGTCTACCAACGTTATTTAGGGGTTTATATTTTGGTGGAGCATAGAGATGGTAGTCTGGTCAGCAGTAGTTCTGACATGGATTTTTGCAGCAACAGTGGGATATAGATTGAGAGAGTGAGAGAGATAGAAAAAGAGAGCTAAAGAAAAATAGGGAGAGATATTTAGGTAGTGGCGGTTCATTGGGTCCACTTATCAGAGCAGCAATAATGTCATTGTGATTTGAAAGTGAGATAGTGGAGGAAGATAAAAGAGAGAGATGGCAGGGATAGAAAAAGGTGAGGTAGTCGGCTAGTAGTTCAGTTTCTAGAGCCATGGTGTGATAATCACTTGTGGAGTTTGAGGGAGATGAGGAAAAGCAAGGTGAGGGTGACTCGAGGTTAAGAGGGGAAATGATTTAGGTTTTTTATTTATTTTTTGGGAAGGGGTTGGAATAATAAAAGGATAGAAAGGATGAGACTTGATCTCATTCGTTGATCAAATGAGATGAACAGTTGTTATTTGAAACTAGGACTGGGTTGGGCTATGGGTCAATTGAATTAGGTCAGGGTATTGGGTTTATCAAAATTGATTGGGGATTTAAAGTTGGACTCAGTTTAGGCTAATATTGACATTAATTGGATAAAAGAATGGCTAGAAATTAAATAAATTAGACTAATTGAATTAGGTTGCTATTTAATAAATATAGTATTAAATCAATAAATATATAACAAAAATAATTAAAAACTTTACCAAAGTCATAAAAATCATTATACTCAAATTAATTATGAACAAATTATGTAAATTAAATTTACGAAACATAATATATTATTTAAAAATTGGTGAAAATAATAACTTGAAGTAAATTAGGCAACTATTTATTATGAATATGAATTTTAAGAATTACTATAATGATAATAATAAAAGTAATAATAATAATAATAATAATAATAGACTATATATTTGCAAATTATGAGTATGCATATTTGTGGAAATAATATAACAATATTCACAAAATTATGGAAAATTAATAAACTATATATATTATATAGAAATATAAATTAAATGATAAGATAAATTGAATGCTTTAAAAGCATGAACGCGAAACTTCAAGATTTATTGAATGTTAAAATAATACGTAAAGAAATATTAATATTTAAAACTAATAATTTTTATAAAATAGCTACCTGGGAGGAATATCGAGAGGTTAAAATTGGGTGTCAGTAATACCTACTGAGTATAAGTGGACCGTACTCACCCTTACTGTACCCTTTCATTGCAGATCCTAGCTCGATTACGAGATACCTTAGTTAATTCATGCTACTCTGAGTTGACATTCAAAGTACTAGCGTGCTCTAGAGTTCAGGTCTGATTTTAGGTTTTCTCTTTTCCTTATCTTGTCAGTACTATTTTCAAAGACGAATTTATGTCTTTGGATAATCAGTTATGTATTAATTTCCTTTCTACTTATGATATCATATTTTATGGTTTTATTTTAGATTTTTGCAACATAGTTATATGTCTTGACATAACTTTATTCTAGAACTATAAGTCAAGGTACAAAATCGAACCTAAAGTGTCTCCATTATCACTTTATAAAATAACTAACCACTACAATAATAATACGACATCTCATATCAATACGCACCACAACTATCATACCAAGTGAATAATCAATTTGAAAGTATAAAATAACATATAAAAAATTACAATCACATAAGTTCCAAGTTTAACACGCGTACAACCATCAAATAATAAAGTAAAATAACTTACCATACCACAGAAAAGTACACTCAAGTGAACATAAGGTAAAGAAGTCATCATGGTTCACATACCACCAAAGAGTCCACCAATAGATCAATTTATTAACATATCAAGACATATATATATATATATAACAAACTCACTTTCACCAACGATTTCCACATATCCATAAATAGTTATTTGCCAAGATCCATAATCATCATCAATTACCGTAAACTGATTCAATGGAACCAATGTAATCACAACCATAGTTATATAGCTATTTAAACCTCTAACTTATTAATATACTCTATCTAGTCATTGTGAACTAACCGCCGTTTATTATTAAGCCACTAGTTTGCTAGACATCATAACTCCTCCAACTATTAGCCTAACCAAATATTCATAATCCTTCACCATGAAATCGCACCTAATTATCATTCACTAAATAGTCAACATCTACACCTAGCCAAGAGCACAACTAAACCATAATCACCATTTGGTCAAGATTCATTCCTAGTTATCATAGGGGCACTAGTCATCAAATAGGAAGGGGTTACATGTATCAAAAACACTTAGCTATCTATCAACCATTGTCTCTTACTAGTTAGCACCATAATTCTCTAAGTTAAGCAACCCACCGCCCTACATACTAGACATCAATATCAATAATCATCAATGATGCTAAGTCTATTATTACCATTAGCCATATTACAACCATAACTACTAGTTACCATATTTTAACAAAACAAGGACCACCAACTAGTATAGGCCACTATCCATCAAGTAATATAACCACTACAAATAGACAACTAGTTATCACATAACCCACTTTACTAGGTAAAATTTTATAACATAACTATTTATTCAAGCCAAATATATTCACTAGGTGAATCCTTAATTCTACACATGGTTACACTTACCAATTAGCCTTAACTCAATAATCGGCATATTCTACTTCTATTCACTATTTAGTATTAACAAGAGCCACACCACTTAACTAGCAATTAATGTTAGAGAATTATAGAAAATTCCTAAGGAAATTATTATATCCTAAATAAACACAATGACTATAATGGCATAACCACGCATATACCTATATATTCATATATCGTTACCATACATAACATCACTGTAACATCAATATATCCTTTGAATTTACCGGGCATCTTCATTATATAGAGACCTCTTCCAGATTTACCAGGCATCATCATATCATCAATATATCCTCCGGATTCACCGGGCATTATCATAACATCAATATATCCTCTGGATTCACTGTACATCATCATATTATAAATATATCCTTCGGATTCACTAGGCATTATCATAATATCAATATCTCTTTTGAATTTACCAGGCATCATCATATAATCAATATGTCCTCTGTATTTACTGGGTATCATTATATCATTAATATGTCCTCTAAATTTATCAGTCATCATCATATCGTTAATATATCCTCCAGATTTACCAGGCATCATTATAACATCAACGTATCCTTCGGATTCACCGGGAATCATCACATTATCTATAATCACCAAGACAACAATAAATACATACATATGTAGCCAAATCAATAACAAGTATAAGATCACAACAATAGAGTCTAAGAGATGTAAAGAAATACATATCATGGTACTTACCATTAATCATCACTATATTACATGAGTAGATACATGGGCATGTATATATAAATTATATGAGCAACCACCAACTTTCTGATTTAATAATGCTTATTAACAATCTAATTATAAGTCGTGGTTTGCCTTCTAGAGTCCTTCTTTTACCTATATGGTTCACAATACTAGCGCAAAGAGATTCTTTTACACAAACACTAGCTTAGTCATTAAGCTTGAATCATAATAAGAGTTGTGACATAATTCAAGTTTCACATAGTAAACTAGCTAATAAGTTAAGTGATAGCATGACCATTAGATTCAACTCACAAGACTTTCCAATGTTATCCATATCATGACAACATGATAATTAATCAAGTATACACATTATTCCAACATTGTCAACATGCATAAACCATGTACCGAGATTACCTATCATATAACCAAAAGCATAATCTAGTCATTCATTATGTATCTAGGTCACTAAAGAAGTTACATAGTTAAATCTTAAGGCGGGTCAAGCTCTGCTTCTAATAATCCCAAAATTTTCTTTTACAAGTCTAACTTCTACCCAAAATTAGGCTAAGTCATCTAAATCATACCTTAAGAGATTACTAATCCACACTAGTTCTATGGGATAATTCTTCTTCAAGGATTCCTCCTAAGTCTCCGTAAGCACCTAAATCTCCTCCACAACTAAGCATACCTACGTAAACATACCTTTAAGGTGAGTGAACAAGGTCACTCTCATCTACTAGAGTATTATCATACTATTCATGAGATTACAAGTCCAACTAACCAGGTGCTAGGCTATGAGTCAATTATCCCACTTAATGTGTTTTAAGACTTAAGTGATTCAACTAGTCCCAAACATTTCCATCTACCAATTCAACAGCTAAGACCCCACCCAATCTTATCCAGATATCAAATTCATACAATAATAAAGATCAATCTAACTATAAGTAGCCTAACCTACCTTAAGTCCAAATAGCTCACAAACCAAAAATCTTTGCTTTCTTTTTCCTTGAAGCTTCTTCCACAAACTAATATAGTAACAACATAAACTATGTATTATTACACAAATAACAACACCCATATTGTATCATTGTTCTTCGAATCCAAAATGGCATTAAAAACTCCCAAGTGGGTCTTACATATGGAAAATGAGTTTTTGAGACCAACCCATTGGTCAAATACCATTAAGAAATTATAACCCTTAAGAAATTTATGCAAAACAACCATATTGTGGGCTAATATCAAGCCTCAATCCATTTGGGGTGTTGGGTCTAGAAATCAAGAATTTAACACTAAAATCAAAGAAATCTTAATGTAACTGTCACTGTAATTCTCACTACCACTTATAATGGAAGTATATATACAGATATTTTGATGTTAATCATAAAAATGCATGTTTCTTAAGCTCTCAATCAAAACCCAACACATACTTTGAAGACTACTCCCTCCATTAGGGTTTTAGAGACTCAAAATAATGAAGAACAAACCAAATTTTGGGCAAAAGAGGGCTTTCATATAGACCATTCCAAGCCTCAAGAACAGCAATCATGCACCCTTACTAAACTGTGATTGCGGCCATTATGATTGTACCTCTCCTCATGCTATCGCAGTATCTCAGGAATTTGACAATGGTTAAAACTTGGAATTTGATTTCAAGTTTTGTCCAAAGCCTTGGTATGCATCCGTAGTACAATACGAGTAAACAAGATATACAACCATACAGATTTCGACATTTCAGATGTGTTGGAAAAGTTAGATTTTGCATATGATGTCCTTTTACTAAAGTTTTTCTTGGTAGCCATTTGAAACGAATGAATACTTCTAAATAGGATAATGGTTCTCAAAACCAAATAAACCATTAGGAGGGTGAACTATTATTTTTAATAAGTCATAAATAACTTGGGGTAGTAATAGGAAAGCTCTATTAGTAAAAATAAGTAGAAACATAAAAATGACCTGAAGGATCATTACATTGCATTATATTCTTCTCTACACAGGTGGAGAAGACTAGGTCTAGAGATGCTAAGGATCCAAAGTAGGCACCTGATATTGGATCCCTAGTCAAGGACAATGTTAGGGTTATGGCCAACCCAGAGATAAAGGACTGGCATGAGGATATACTCCAGTCAGAGAACATGATAAGAGGCCTCTCTTAAGCCTGAGATTGCGTATTCTAAATATGCCTTCAGGGGGTGCAAGTCAAACTCAAGTAACCATAGGGTTCGATTGACACCCAGTTATTAAAGATCTATTAATTCATTTCTTGAGTCATTTAGATGATGTTTCTTTGAGTGTATCAGGTATTTTTCTAAATTTAAGTTGTGTTCCACTATCAGTATCAGCTTATGCTTATGGTATTCTGATTTTAGGGGTATAATCATCTTCTATGGTACCCTAGGATTCATGCCTACTAGACTTACTATTTTTTTTATTGTCTTGGATCCTTTGATTCCTTTTGATAATTAAAAAGGGTTTGAGAGATTTATTATCTTAGCTCCTTCTAAATTTTGTACAGTTATTTGAGAGGATGCATATGAGCTTAATTGGCTACCAAAAAAGGTTGCATAACCTCAGATCACTTCAGCTTCATGGAATATCTTATACAATTTATTAGTTGACCAATGAGGCTAGACCATTGGTTTTACCTGCTAGGTCAAGGACCTAATTTTTTGAGTCTTTACTAGAAATCTTCATGCCTTATAGTTTGAGGGATAAGAAAAACAATGAGTTTGATCACCTAGAGCAGGGCTCCATGTCTATAGCTGAGTATGAGGCATGCCTTCATACTTTACAAGATAATTTGCTGTCAGTATCTTTGTTTACTCAAAGAGGATTAGAAAGTTTATCAAGGGATAGAAAGGTCTTTATTAGCTGGATATAGCTCAGATGGTAGTTTTAGGAGCTATTTTTTAGAGTACTATAGATCATGTTAAGTTAATTAACTCATTTACCCAAGCTATCTAGGAAGGCACTAAAAAGATTACCGGGAGGGTGAATTTATTATACATACATCCCAATGTATGGATTTCACTTGTAGGGGTTCTATTAGCTATTATGGTTGGCCTATTTAGTCAGCTTTATATGGATAAGGTGGTAGGCCTTCAGTTTGGATTGCTGTAAGTCGACAAGTATCACATCATTAGGGTGGAGATAAAAGTTTAAATTTATCAATCTAGAGAAGTTGTCCTAGTTTTTTGGGGTATCCATAGATTAGTTAGGCAATAGAAGGTGTTATGTATGTCATGAGGTTGGTCATTTGGAAAAATACTATCCTTAATGTGTGTTTATTCCTACCCAGTAGGGTTCTCAGCTTCAAATTTACCCTACTTTTATTTTTGCAGTCATAGATGGTTCATAAAGTATCAGGGGTGGTACTAGAGGTGCTTGAGGTAGAGCGAGAGGAGCTCGTGGAGGTAGATGCAGGGTGGATTATTTCAAGAGTAGACATTTCCAGTGTTATGCTATACTTGGGAGGTTCAAGATAGAGGCATCTAAAGAAGTTATTATTGTTATTGTCCCCTTTTTTTACCAATCCTCTTTTGTGTTCTTTAATTATAGGTTTATATTTTCCTATATGTCTACATATTTTTCTATTAGTTTTGACGCTATATATGAGGCCATTTCCATCAATCTTGGTGTTTACCCCTGTAGGAGATTCTTTAGTAATGGATTAGGTGTACCAATCCTGTGTTAGCACCTTTGTAGGATGTGAGACAAGGGTAGACTTAATTTTATCTAGATATGGTTGATTTTGTTGTAATCTTAGGTATGGATTGGTTATCACCATATCATATTAATCTTGATATTTAAAACAAGACTGTGACTTTAGCTACTCTGGGTGTACCATGGTTAGCCTAGATGGATTATTTTAATTAGGGTATAAAGGAAGTTATATCTTCTCTATGTCCTCGACGTATTCTAGGAAACAAATGTCAATCTTTCTTAGCCTTCATTGATGATACTAGTTTTACTATACCACCTCCTTCGTATTCGATTTAAGTTATTAGGAAATTTCAAGATATATTTCATACAGATTTTCCTGGTATGCTTTATGTGGTTTTTTGTGTTGATGTTGATTTGTTCACCAAACACATTTCTATTACTCTTCATATAATGGCCCGACTAAGTTAAAGGAATTAAAAGAGCAGTTTCATGATTTGTTGAGCAAGGATTTCATTAGACCTAGTGTATCCCCTTAGAGTCCTCCTATCGTGTTTGTGAAGAAGAATCATGGTTCTATGCACATGTATATTGACTATCAATAGCTAAACAAGGTAACCATGAAGAATAAGTTTTCTCTTCCTTATATTGATGATTTTTCTGATAAACTTCAGGGTGCTTTGGTGTTTTCCAAGATTGACTTGAGATTTGAGTATCACCAGTCAAGGATTAGAGCTTTTAATGTTCTAAAGATGACTTTTCAAATTGATATGGTCATTAGGAGTTATTGTCCGTGTCCTTCGGGTTGACCAATTCTCCAGTCAAGTTCAAGAGGTTGATGAACTAAGTATTTCGATCGTATATTGACTCCTTTGTAATTGTATTTATAGATGATATCTTGATTTATTCTAAGAATGAGGCCTATTATATGGGACACTTGAGGTCAGTACTTCATATACTACATGATGAGAAGTTATATTCTAAGTTCTCCACGTGTGATTTTTGGTTAGATTATAATTCTTTCTTGGGTCATCTGGTGACCATGTATGGAATTATGATTGATTCGACCAAGATAGCAATGATTCGTAATTAGGATAGACCTACTTCTCCTACCTTTATTTAGTGTTTCATGGGTTTAGCGGGTTATTACTGACATTTTGTAGAGGGTTTCTCTTTTATTGGATCCTTTGACTAAGTTGACTTAGAAGATTCTTGTATTTTAGTGGTCGAATGTTTCTAAGGTAAGCTTTCAAAAGCTCTAGGAGTTGTTGACTTCGGTAACTATCTTGACTTTGCCTAAGGAGTGCATGGGATTTACTGTATTTTTTATGCTTTTGAAGTTGGATTTGGTGCTATGTTGATGTAGGAGAGTAAGGTGATTGCTTATGTTTCTCACCAGTTTAAGCCCCATAAGAAGAATTACCATTTACATAACTTAGAGTTGGATGCAATCATTCTTGTGTTGATATTGGAGCGGCATTAGTTGTATGGGGTGCATCATAAGATCTTCTAGGATCATCATAGCCTTTGGTACTTCTTCACTATGCGAGATCTTATTATGAGGTAGTGACATTGGGTGGAGTTTAATAAGGATTGATCTAATTATTTTTTATCACTAGGGCAAGGTAAATGTGGTTTCGGATGCCTTTATCCAAAAGATAGCAAGTATAGGGATTCTAGCTCGCTCATCACTTGACTCAAGAGTAACCTTTGGCCTATGAGGTTCAGTCTTCTGCCAACCAGTTGGTTGTGTTTGATATTTTGACACTCGGGCATTTTTTGAACCTTTGTTAAGGTAAGAACTTCTTTGATGGAGCAAATTTGAGCTCATCAATTAGGCGATGATAGATTGAGAGTGATTCGTGATAAGGTGTTAAATGGTGAGGCTAAGGTGGCATCTCTTAATTCAAATAGTGTTTTAAGGATTAGTCGTTGAGTTTGTGTGTCAAAAGTTAGTGGATGGATGAGACTAAACTTGGAGAAGGATAATTATTTTAGATATTACATTCACCCATGGGTGGCTAAAATGTATCATGACCAAAAGAAATATTATTAGTGGGGTGATATGAAAAAAGGATATTGTGGAGTTTGGGACTAATGTTTGAATTTCCAGCAGGTGAAGTATGAGCATCAGCGATCGGGTGGTATGATAATGAGAATGCTCATTCTCGAGTGGAAGTGGGAGCAAGTTACTATGGATTTCATAGTTGGCCTATCCCCTAACTTTAGGAAGTTTGCCTCTATTTGGGTGATGGTGGATCAATTAACCAAATAAGCTTATTTCATTCCTATGAGGGCAAGTTATAATATGGAGAAATTGGCCAAGATCTACATTAGGGAGATTGTTCGATTACATGGCATCCCTATTTCCATTATATCGGATAGTGGTATATTTTTACCTCGAGTTTTTGGAGTGCTATTAAGAGTGACTTGGGTAGTAAACTTTATTTGAGCACAACTTTTCACCCTTAGGAGGATGTCAGTTTAAGAGGAACTATTCAAGTGCTAAAGGGAATCATAAGGGCAATTATATGACCTATTTGTAATGTATCATATATGATTGGTTATTGAGTTCTTTCAAAAGTTTCTCCCATAAAGGGTGCGGTGAGGTTATGGAAGAGAGAAAATCTTAGTTTAAGGTTCATTGGCCCTTTAGAGATCCTCAAGAAGTATGGTGTTGTGGCTTATAGGATAGCTTTACCTCCACGTCTATTTGTTGTTCATCATGTCTTTTTGTAATACCCCATACTTCTACCAAGCTTGAAATCATCCCAAGAATGTTACAAACTTACTTTGAAATATGAATCTATTTTTTTGTACACGTGGAATTTTTAAGATTTTCACTTTATATCATGTGAGAAATTGAATTATCTTTCCAACGATACCAACTTCGTCCAACTCCGGTATTAGAGTAAAAAGTTATGGATGTTTTACTCAAAGATGTCAGAATTGCCCAGGTGCGACGGCCAGGTTGACAGATCGTCGACCTAGCGATAGACCGTCACCTAGACCATCGCAGCCAAGGCAGTGAGTCAACCTTCTGGATAAGGTATGACAGACAGGTTGATGGACCGTCGAACTTTCGACAGACCATCTCCCAAGACATCACTATAAGGCAGTGTCTTTTTTTGGTCCACGTACGATGATCGAAATGATGGACTATCGAGCCAGCGATGGACCATCGCACGAGTTGTTGCAGGTCCCATTCAAAAAAATTTAATTCATTTTTAAAGGGTTTTTGGATCTTTTTCCACCCATTTAAACCCCTAATTATATCAGACCAAGGCTCATAAGTTCATTATTCATTCACAACATCAAATTAGGGTTTCCTCTCAAAGATCAATCCCCAAGAACAAGAAACCCTAGGTGTCTAATTTCAAGTCAAGGGTTCCATTTTTCCTCCATCAATCTTCAAGAAATCATCCACCCAGGTATGTCATGTGTTGATTCATGGGTCCCTTTCACCCATGAAGCTCAAGAATCTCTTTTCAAAATCAAAGATTTGTGTATGTATGAATGTTCATGATTTAAATTGAATTGAAATTCATGATGTTGTGGGGTTTTGATTTATATTTGAAATTAAATATTCCAATTATTGACCCTAGGATGTGATGATTTATATAATAATTATGATAAACCCTTAAATTTACACGTTGATGGATGTATCCATGATTTTTAGATGTGTTGATGATTGTATAACCAAAGCATGCTTCCTATGTGTTTGGTTAAATGCCTATGTAAAGGAAAAGTGTCATTCTTGTATGATAATATGAAATCCCCATTTATGTACATGTTCATGCATGTTAAGTGTTTGATCAAATGTCGTAGTCAATGAATTTGGATATATGTGTAGCCATTGTGGTGCTTTAGCACTTGTACTTCATGAAATCCCCATCTTAATATATTATGGATTGTCGATGTTGGTCATGTATTCAAGAAAGTCATGCTTTGTCAGTCCCATGATATAGAGTCCTAAGGGTACTTATACCCAATAATTAGTTGTGTGCCTAGAGCCAGTGTTATGTTTTCAAGATACTCTCAGTCAGGACAAGTTCATAGAAATTTAGTCAGTCATGTGACTCAGGAAAACTCAGTAAACTCAGTAATATCAAAAACCTCAGAAATTTAGTAATCTCAGTAGTATTTTATCAGTCAACGAAACTCCGTTAACTCAGTCCAGTCAGTTCAGTTAATCATGTCCAGTGTCTATCCAGATGGGAATAAAAATTAGCACCGAGCGAATCCAAGAATGGAAACCCACCTGTTATATGAGGGTGTGATTCTTAGAAGCAATCATTGCATTCCAGAACTGCTTAGCCAGCATAGCCTATTATATGAGGGTAGATAAGGTAGCTTAACCTATTATATGAGGGTTCCCACCATTCTCACTAGAGTTACCTGTTATGTAAGGGTAACTTACAGATTATCCTTACTAGTGGCACGGTATTGACGCCCTTCTAATTGGGATTACAGATTGGACCCCAACTTAACCATAATGGAGTATTAGGGGCATGTCGGTTAGATAACTACTTTCCACAGTTTCAGTTATAGATTAGGACTGTCAGGTATAGTCATTCAGTCTTAGTAATAAAACTCAGATAGTTCAACAGAATTTAGGGCCGTCAGAGATAGTCTACTCAGAATAGTACGAAACTCAGCTAGTTCCATCAGAATCTAGACTATCAGATATAGTCGCTCAGTATCAGTTATTTCAGTTATACAGATACCAGTATCTTATGTTACCAGTGCTCAGATTCGATAATCATGTTATCACGAACTCGGTTACAGTTATTATATATTCATGCATGCATTCTGACATTCATGTTATTCAGTCAGTTAGTATATTTCATGCATGTGAACCCTTTGTATTCAGCCTACATCATATGCATACCAATGCATTCCAATGTACTGACATATTTGTGCTATGTGTTTTATACCATAGGTTCAAAAGCACGAGCTCCAGAGAATCAGTAGCATTCCAATTTCCATAGTCAAAGTTAGCAGTGAGACCTTATCCTTCAAGGACATGACTATTACTTTATTATCTCATTAATTAATTTATTAGTTGAAGTTAGTTCGGTACATGTCCCATAAACTCCTTATTCAGACAGTTCAGTCAGTTAGAGGCTTTTCATACTACAGTATGTTCAGACAGCTTATTTCAATTGTTTTGGGTATTTCATACTCCATCCATATGTTATGTTTAATCAGTTATGTTATAGTTTTGAAACTTACGGCCTTACAGCCTTTATTTCCGCATTTATATAGTATATTTTGCAGTGTTCAAGTACAGATATCAGTTATGGGTTAGCTTGTGGTCCTTCGGACTCATGAGCACCATGTAGAATTCCGCGTATCAGATTTGGGGCGTTACACTTTCATGTCTCTATGATGAAAAGGTATTGTCTAGAGATTTCCTTGTGATTCGATTGTATTTCGTTGTGTTAGACCTCGATTTCCCTTTGAAGAGGAACCTATTGCTATACTAGATAGTTAAACAAGGAAGTTAAGGTCTAAGAGTATCGATTCACTAAAATTCTAGCGGAGACATCGTTGTCCAAACCCAAACCCATCATAGTGGCACCCACACTACTCACCCCGTGGAAGAACCATCTACCCTAAATACTATTCCAAAGTCAACAGTTAAAAGATACCTAAACTAATCTATAATTGAGATATAAAATTCTAAATCAAAATATATGTGCAACAAAAATACGGAATGTTGTACTTAACAATAATCAACACAAGGAACCAAAAGTCATTCGTACTAAAACTACTAAAGTTTGTCAAGAAGAGGATGTAATCCCAAAAGCTAAATAGAAAAACACGTCATGAAAAAAAGACTATGTCATAAAACAAAGATCACATAGTAGCATGGATAGGCCGGTCACCCTGAAATTTGGAATTAGCCACTGGAATCACAAGTGATGTTTCGTGGAAGCCACTGGAATATGCAATGCACTCACAGAAGAATAGGTAGATGTTTTATCAGCCTAGAAGAAAACAATGTTTTACTTTAAGGGTCATTTGGTCACCTAAAATATGAATATGGACACATAACCAAATTACAGTACAACAAGTTAGTCAATGCACACCCAATATACACTTGGCTACACAAAAATCACATAACCAAATTAGTAATTCATTCAATAAGCCAACATATTATTATCCAATAAAGTTCAATCAACCAAATCCAAGATATATAAATAATTATCAAGCATAAAATATATTTCCCAATTCACTCATGAAACTGTCAAACTCATTTGATATTTGTTCATACATGCTAAGGGTTAATCATCCACCCTCTAGTCATGACTTGCTGAGGACAATTTCCATATATGTACTAAATCCTAGACACAAGTTTCTGCCAAACTTGTTTCACCAATGACCTATGAGAATCTTTCAAATATCAAAACATTCCATATTTAGCAATAAGGTAGATCACAATCATACAACAACATAAAAATCCTTTGCATTGACCACACCAAAAAACATTCACTAACAAGCCCAACTACAAAGTAGCTAACATGCACATATATCTCAACTTGGATTAAACTACAATATCATCACTTACCTCAAACCAAGCTTGCACAACTCCTCTAAGTCAGAGCTTTGCCCTTCCATGCGATGTTTGCATGTTTTAGACCTAGTCTAGAACATGCATATAAACACATAATTAATGAAATAACCTTCATGTTGGGAATTATAACTCACCTCCAACCATTAAGGTCATGTTCATGATTCTCATTCTTGGAATTTCTACTATAATTCACCTAAAACTGCCGATTTCATGGATTAAATAGTGTATTAACAAAATACAAGGGTAAATTAACTGTTAATGATCAAAACCCTATTAACCTATTACATAATTTCCTCCCTTGTACTAGGAAGTAACAAAAATCAGCCCTAACCCCCCCCCCCCCCCCAACTCTATAAATTTGCAATTCTAAGGCTTAGTAACTTGATACAAGTTAACGAGAATGAATTTCTTACCTTTACAAATCCAAACAAAGAAAATTAGGGGAGAATCACTCAAAATCACCCCTCTTTTTCCCCTAAATGAGTTTCAGAAATTAAACTATTTAAGAGGAAATTTTTAATTAAACTACAACTTTTGCGGCTATAGAGACATTGACTAGGTTTGACAAACGCAATAGCAGGAATTTATCTACTATAGAATACCCCGCTATACCATCATACACGCTTTTATAGCAACATTAACAAGATAGAATTCCAGCTTCACTCAAAAATCCTAATTTTTGTGACACATCTTAAACCACGGACATTCCAAATAATCCCTCTATGCTAAGATCAATTCTGGGAGTTCTACCTACCCAAATTTGATTCTGTAAATTCCTATGGGTTCCTTATCATATTAGATATCTACAAACAAAATAAAAGACAACCAAACTTTCCTAAAGCATTCCTGAATTTCCTTATACCATACCTCACTCTAATTTCACTTGAAACTAGCCTAGCTTGAAATTTATTACTTCACAACTAGAAAGAATTTTAACATGGGACTTTCAATGAGAGTCTTACACATAACGATAGAAATAGAAATTACAACATATGCGTATTTACCCATAATGAAAAAGATAGGCTAAAAAGATGAGAGAAGAGATTATATGTATCCTCAATCAATTCAGGGTACTTGTCCTGCATGTCTTTCTCAATTTCTTAGTTGGCCTCCTCAATATAATGATGCCTCTATTTAACCTTAACCAAATATATTTCCTTCTTTCTCATCTTTTGAACATACCAATCTAGAATTGCAACTGGTTCCTCCTCTTAAGCACAGCAATTATCTAAAATAACCAAGTCTCACTTAACGATGTAGTCCCCAGAGCATAAAAATATGGAATATCGGATGGACTCCAAAATCCCTTGATAGTAGAGCCAACCTGTATATAACTGGACCCACCTTCTCAAGAACCTCAAAGGAACCAATATACTAATGGTTGATCTTTCCCTTCTTGTCGAACCTTATGACTCCCTTCATAGGAGAAACCTTGAGTAAAACTTCCGCACCGACCATGGAATTCATGTCTTACCTTATGGTCAGTATACTCTTACTACCTAATTTAAGTAGCCAACAACTTGGTTTGATTGAACCATTATTTCTCTTGAGCCTCCTTTACTATGTTAGTTCCCAAAGGTTTAACATCACAAGCCTTAAATAACCTAATAGGTGATTTACAAGTCCTTCTGTAATGTTCCTCGAATTGTGCTATATCGATGCAAGAGTGACTATTATTGTTCTATGAAAACTCACATAATAGAAGAAACTGGTGCTAATAACCACCAAACTCATCCACAACCCATCAACATATCCTATAGCACCTGAATCATCCTCTCTATCTTTCCACCGGAGAGGATGAAAAGTCATTCTAAAAGTGAGCTTGGTGCCTAACTCCTCATGTAACATATCCCAAAATTTGGAAGTGTACTTTTCATCTCTATTAGAAATGATTAAACTGGAACCCTATGAAGTTTGATAATAACCTTGAAAAAGATTTTAGCTAATATAGTTGTAGTCTACCCAAACTGGCAAGCAGTGAACTAATTTTATCGGCCTATCCTCTATCACCAAAATTGAGTCGTATTTCTCTAAAATCTTAAGAAGACCCACCATGAGATCCATAACAATATACTCCTATTTCCATATAGATATAGGTATCCTTTGAAGCAACCTCAGAGGCCTTTGGTGTTTATACTTTACCTGCTGACAATTTTGACACTTAGACACATAATATGCTATGTCTATCTTTATCACGGACCACCAATAAAGCTTTATCAAATCACTATACATCTAGGTCGTACCCAAATAAACAGAATAGCGCAATCTATGGTCCTCTAAATGTATATCATGAATCAAATAACCAACTCAATAAACATATAGCCTCCTCTAAAACCACAACAACCCCTTTAAATCAAGGTTGGAGACCGCTACCTCCCTAAATACCACTTTATTTTGGAGTGCATTCAACCTCTTATCCCTAAATTATTTGGCCTTAATCTGCTCTATAAATATCAACTTTACGTCAACACTAGCCAATACTCCACCCCTATTTGAGACCTCAAACTACATGGTCAGAGATGCTAGATTTTGAAAATATCTAGATAAAGGTCGCCTGGACACCCTCAATAATGACAAACTACCCATACTTACAGTTTTTTTTCTCAATGCATCTATCATCATATTGGCCTTACGTGGAGGTACTAAATGGTCACATCATATTCCTTTAATAATGAAAACACAGCCACTTCTAATTCTATGTCATATGTTGAGTACGGTGATCCATGAGACCTCACACTTGACAACATTAAGATAGTGTCTCTAAATCCTTAATGCAAACAGAACCACTGCCAATTATATGTCGTGTGTCGGGTAGTTTCTTTTATGTGGATTCAACTACATCAAAGTATAAGTAATGACATTCCTATCCTACACCAACAAAACACCCAAGCCAAAAAGTGAATCATCATAAAATGCTATAAAGTCATTACCTTAAAATGATAGAGAACGGATATGCATTGTAGTCAAGGACGTCTTGAGCTTTTTGAATCTCTCCTCAAATTGATCAGACCAAATAAATAGAACTTTCTCACTCAATCTGGTCAAGTATGTTGCAATGGATGTAAAGTTCTTAAAAACTTGTGGTAATAACTAGGATATTCTACAAAGAACCTTACCTTAGACACAAAACTAGGTCGATTCCAATTCTTAACTGCCTCAATGTTCTAGGGTTTTTCCATTACCCTCCTTTTGTATACCACATTCCACAAGAAAGCAAATTAAAAAGACCAGAAATCACATTTTGAAAACTTAGCGACTAGTCATTTCTCCCTTAGAATCCCCAAAACTATGTGAAGCTGACTTGCATGCTCCTCCATATTCTTAGAGTAGACTATAATATCATCAAAAAACAAGATTACAAAATAATCCAAGAATAATTTTAAAATACCATCCATCAATCTCATGAGGGTTATAGGTGCATTAGTCAACCAAAAAGACATTACCAGAACTCATAATGCCCATACCGAGTTGTAAAAGTTTTCTTTAGTATATCTTTCAGTCTTATTTTTGACTGATTATAATTTCATTGCAAAACAATAGTTGAAAACACTGACGCACCCTGTAACTGGTCAAACAAATCATCTATGAGAGCCAAGGGATATTTCTTTCTGATTTTTAACCTTATTCAATTATCTATAATTAATGCACATCCTTAAATGACCATCTTTTTTCAACAAAAAGACTGAAGCACCCCAAGGTGAAATACTTGGATGAATAGAACCTTTTTAAGTAGTTTGTACAATTGATTTTTGAGCTTCGTCAACTTTATTCCAGTCATTCTATAAGGAGAAATTGATATAGTGTGAGTGCCTAGCTCTAAGTCATTGAATAAAGCTATATCTCTATCCAGAGGCATCCCTGATAAGTCTAAAAGGAACATATCTTGGGATTCAAAAACTATCAAAACTGAATCTATAGAAGGGGGCCCAGAACTCACATCCCAGATGTTCACACCTAATTTTTGCCCTCCACGACTAAATTTAATCCTGAGTTTCTTTAATTTTTAATAAAATTAAAATATTTATATCATCTAAATAATTTTAAAAAAAAATATATTTATACATAATTTGGTCATTTTAAGTAGTGATTATATATTATCGTATTCAATTAAATGAGATTATATAATTTGATTACTTAAATATTTATTCTATGGAACAGATTTTAATTAAAGATTATTCTTGAAAATAAATTCAAATGGTTACAATCTTAACTTCAGGATAATTTACTCTTAAAAATAATTCATTTGGATAAATATGTGTTTGATTTTATTGATTCAAGAAGCTCAATATTAAAAGAAGTATTAACTTGTATCGAATTTCAATTTAGTTTAGTCAATCTATTAAATTTAGCCATAATTGAAATCAAATTGGTCATAATTGCAATGCAATCCATCAATTGATTTTTAATTTGGTAAAAATTAAATAAATTTGGCAAATCCCAATTGGGGTTATATTTTAAATAACTCCAAAATTCTCAAAAGCTCTCATAACTTCTACCCAATTCCCACCAAAAAATAATTTTAAATTATACTATATTGTACTATTTCCCCCCAACTTTGTCCTTTCCCAATTTTGAAATTCAAAATTTATACTATATTGTACAATTTTCCCCCACATTATCTTCCACCTCACCTTATCTTCAATTTTTAAATTCCAAAACACCCCTAAATGGCTTTTCTCCCACATTGGTAGATGACAAGAAATAAATCCCCATCTTTTCCTATAAATAATTTTCTCCCACATTGGTGGAAGAAAGAAAAAAACTTCATTCTCTCCTATAAAAACTACTACTTTGGTAGAAAGGAGGTGTGGAAAAGTTTAAAAAAAAGGCTAGAAAGGAAAAAATTCTTTTGAGCAAAATAGTTATTTTTATTTAGTAAAAATTTTTGTTTCATAGAGTTGGTCGGCTAATAAAATATTTTGAGTTTTCGACGGCATTTTTCGGGGGTGGTTGATTCTGACGAAGCTCATAGTCTCATTTTGCTACCCCTAAAAAGGTAAACATACTTTTCATTTTCTTTTTAGTTTATTATCATTTTCTTCTTTGTAGTTCGTTGTTATAATTTTATTTGCTGGGATTATTTGTTGTAGATGGCTTGAAGGCCATGGGACATTGTGGTATCAATATTATGATTATTTTCATGTTCATGATATAAAAATGAGCTAGAAATAGTTGTATATGCCTTTTTGACTTTATTCTTTGATTATTATAGATAAATTTTCAATCTTTGCTTAAAAGATGTACTTATTCTTTGTTTAAATTCATTGTTGGCGGATATATTTATTTTTAGCATGTAAAGTTGTTTCCATTATGTTGAAAAGAATAGTTATTATTTATTGTTTCTCCCTTTTGACTTTATTCTTTGATTATTATAGATAAATTTTTAATCTTTGCTTAAAAGATGTACTTATGTTTTGTTTAAATTCATTGTTGGCGGATATATTTATTTTTAGCATGCAAAAGTTGTTTCCTTTATGTTAAAAAGAATAGTTAATATTGATTGTTTCTCCTGTTTTACTTTATTCTTCGATTATTATAGATAACGTTTCAGTCTTTGCTTAAAAGATGTACTCATATCTTGTTCAAACTTATTGTTGGTTGATATGTTTTTTTTAGCATGTAAAGTTGTTTCCTTTATGATGAAAAGAATAGTTAATATTGATTGTTTTGCTTTTTGATTTATTCTTTGATTATTTCGTATAAAGTTTTGATCTTTGCTCAAAAAATGTACTCATGTCATGTTTAAATTTATTGTTGGCAGATATATTTATTTTTAGCATGAAAAGTTGTTTCTTTTATGTTGGAAAAATAGTTACTATTGTTTATTTTGCCATAATAAAAGTAGTAATTGATTAAATCAAGAATTTGTCATTTGCTTCTTAATTATTTTAAGGTATTTCCAAAATCCTCATATAAGAGAGGAAGTGCTAACTTTATTTTCCATCCATGATGTTTATTCCTCTTTTATTCGCATATTTTTTAATTTGTCAAAAGGATGAGAAAGTTTGGATTTTTGTGGCTAAATAGAATTATTTAGATATATTCGAGTCATGCATAGTTTTATTGTGAAATGATATTTCACTTTTAGAATTGCTAAACTTTTACTCTAATTTTCTTAAGAAATGCTAAACTTTTACTAAAATTTTCTTACTCCCTTTGGATTGTTATAAGTGCTCTTTGTGAGTGTAAAGACTTGATTCGTGTCTCTCCTTGTTTCATAATATCAAAAGAGAATCAATGATGTCTTAGAAAGATAAACCATAGGCCATTACACATTTTTTTTTCTAAAATATTGATTGTAATTTAGATGTATGAATCTTCTTTAATCTCGCCTTAATTGAAATTTAAGGATTCTCTTTCTTGAAAAATTAACCTTTATTTTATTTTTTTATATGGATTAGTGTCTATGTTCATTAAACTTTAGAAGTCATGGTTATTTTTCTTATTGCCTCATCCCTTTACTTTCGTAAGCTTGTGTTGTTTTTTCTCACATTAATTTATTGAATACCGCCTTCCTTTTACCTTTATTCATTCTTAATATGAACATAAATCATGAGGCATGTAAGTGGGTCTCTTTGCTTTGCATTTTATCTGTTGACTCTCATTCTTGTTATACGTGTGCAAGTGTACTTATCATTGTCATTCAAAAATTGGTTTTTGATATTTTCTTTTTCTTTGAAATATGTCACTTTTATGCCTTGAACGTATATTAATTTCTTTATTTTTTTCTTTGTATGCAAAAAATATCTCGATTCCAAATGAACTCTCTCCTCTTGTATTTCGTAATGGGTCAATAAGGTTATAATGCCTCATACTTCTACCTAGCTTGAAATCATCCCAAGTATGTTAGAAACTTACTTTGAAAGATGAAACCACTTTTATATACGTGGAATTTTTAAGATTTTCACTTTTTTTCATGTGAAAAATTGAATTAGCTTTCTAATGACACCAATTTCATCCAAATCCAGTATCGAAGTAAAAAGATATGGATATTTTACAGAAAGCAATCAAAATTGTCCAGGACCAACGATAATGGCTGAAGGACTATCAAGCTAGCGACAGACCGTCGGCCAAACCATCACAGCGGAGGCAGTGAGACCACTTTCTGCCTAAGGGAGATGGCTCAGGCCGACAGAACGTCGAGCTAGCAACAGACCATCACCCAAGCTGTCGCAGCAGAGAATGTGAACCCCTATTCTGCTCAGGTGCGACGGTCAGCACCGATGAACGTCGACGCAGCGACGGACCGTCGCACCCACCATTGCATGTTTCGTTCACTTATTTTAAGTCATTTTTGAAAAGGGATTTTTGGTATTTTACGACCCTTTATAATACCTAATAATATCAGACCAAGGCTTCTGCCTTCATTATTCATCTACAACATCAAAAATTAGGGTTTTCCACTCAAAGATCTATTCCCAAACTCAAGATCCAAACCCTTTTTCAAGAAAACCAAGAGATTCAAGTTCTTTAAGTCCAAAGACTTCAATAAAATCACAATCAAGGTATGTCATGTGTTGATTCATGGGTCCCTTTAATCCATGAAGCTCAAGAATCTCTTTTTAAAATCCAAGATTTGTGTATTTATGAATGTTCATGATTTAAATTAAATTGAAAATTCATGTTCATAATGGTATAGGGTTTTGATTCATGTTTTGAAATACATGTTCCAATTATTGATCCCAATATGTGATGATTTGCTTAGTATACATGATAAACCCTTCAATTTTCAAGTTGATTGATGTATCCATGATTATTAGATGTGTTGATGATTGTATAACCAAAGCATGCTCCCCATATGTTTGATTAAATGTCTTTGAGAAGGAAAAGTGTCATACTAATATAAGAATATGAAAATCCCATTCATGTATAATTTCATGCATGTCAATTGTTTGATGAACGTCTCAGTCAATGAATTATGGATATATGTGTGGCCATTGTGGTTCTTTAGAACTTGTACTTCATGAAATCTCCCACTTAATATATTATGGATTATTGATGTTGGTCATGTACTTAAGAAAGTTATGCTTTGTCAGTTTCTTCCCATTGAGTACTGGGGGTACTTGTACCCAAAAATTTAGTTGTGCACCTAGAATCAGTGTCATATTTTCATAATAATCTCAGTCAAGCCATGACCAGTAGAATTCAGTTAGTTGCATGACTCAAGAAAACTCAGTAAATTCAGTATCAGTCCAGTAATCTCAGTAATCTAAGTAATTTTAGTAATCTCAGTTAGTTATCAGATCTCAGTAATATTCTGTCAGTCAACAAAATTTAGAGAAAATCCAATTTAGTCCAGTATATCCAGTTTAGTGTCTCTTCAGATGGGAGTAGGATTCAGCAAATAGTAAGCCTAAAGATGGGAACTCACCTGTGAGTAGAGGGTGTAATTCTTAGAAGCAATCCTTTGGATCCAGAACTACGTAGCCAGTATAGGTTGAGATATCAAACCTGATAGATAAGGGTAGATGAGGTGGCTTAACCTGTTAGATGAGGGTCCCTCCGTTCTCATTAGAGTACCTGTTAGATGAGGGTCACTCACAGCCTTTCCTTACCAGTGGCACGGTATTGACACCCTTCTAGTTTGGGTTACAGATTGGACCCCAACTTAACTATAATGGCTTATTAGGGGAATGTCGATTAAAGGACTAATTCCGACAGTTTCAGTTACAGAATCAGGACTGTCAAATACATTCATTCAGTCTAAGTAAAAGAACTCAGATAGTTCTTCAAATTTTAAAACTGTCAGATATAATCAACTTAGAAAAGTACAAAACTCAGCTAGTTCTATCAGAACCTAGACTTTCAGATACAATCGCTCAGTATCAGTTATTTTAGTTATATTGCTATTATTATCTTATGTTATCAATACTCAGACTCAATAATCATGTTATCACTAACTCAGTTACAATTATTATGTATTCATGCATGCATTCCCAAATTCATGTTATCTAGTAAGTTAGTATAGTTCATGCATATGAACCCTTTGCTTTCAGCCTACCTCATATGTATACTAGTACATTCAAACATACTGATACATTGGCACTATAGTATTTTATACCATAGGTTCAGAAGCACGAGCTCCAAAGCATCAGTAGCATTCCAGTCTCAGTAGTCAGAGTTAGCAGTGAGTCCTCATCCTTCGAGGACATGACCATTACTTTATTATTTCATTATTTAATTTATTTCAATAGTTGGAGTTAGTTGGGGACATATCCCATCAACTACTTATTTAGACAGTTTAGAGGCTTTCAAACTATAACATGTTTCAGACAGTTTATTTCTATTTTGGGTATTGTTATACCCTATAATAGGCATTATTTTATATTCAGTATTAGTTCAATTTTGAACCTTATGGCCTTACAGCTTGTATTCCTCATAATTACAGTATATTATTCAGTTCTCAGTTACTGATGTTAGTCATAGGTTAGCTTGTGATCCTTTGGTATCATGAGCATCGTGTAACGCTCTGGGTACCAAATTCGGGGCATTACAGAGGCTCACCTCTTCAATTCAAGTCTGAAGTTTAAACTCGAGGTCCACTATATAGCGTGCGGGTGCTAAAAGATAGACAAAGAAAGAAATACATCAAAACCCATTGATGAGGTTATTAAGTGACTTGAAAAGTCTAGATTTTTATTATTTTCTTCTTTTATTCATTCATTTATTCATATTTTTATTCATTCATTTGGTCCTCGAAGCCAAAGTTATATTTTAATACAGGTGAGGAGGATTTTTGGCCTTAAAGGTCCGAAAACTAGCTTAGGATAGGTTGGGGCCGAAAGTCCAATATTTAGATTAGACATGTGCAAGTGGGATACAAGACCAATTAGATTAGGACAGGGTCTATTGATTTGGGCCCAATGGCCTAAGTCTTTTATTTTCTCTTCTTCCCCTTTTTACATGCTTTGTTATTAATTTATTTCGACTTAGTTAAAACTCCTACTAAGTCGTCCAAATCTATTTTACACAAGTCTTTTCCTAAAATCAATAATTTTTCAACAATCAATCTTTTTAAAGTTAGTCAAAAGATATTTTCAAACAGTCTGGATAACTGCAAGTTAGTAGACGTTTTAGGTGCCTAAAACGTTAATAGCAACCTCTTACTCAGAATCTTTGAAACTTGAATGATTTTTCTATTTTGAATCGTTTAAAGTATTGTAGAAAGGTTTTCTTAATTCCCTTTCAAAAATTAAATGGCGACTCTCTAAAAGTCAAGATTTCCGCAAAAATAGGAATGGCGACTCTACTGGAGATTTTAACTAGGTTCTAACCAAATGTTTGATTTCATCTTTTGATTAACTATTTAATCTCTTACGTGTTTATATGTTTTGATTTTGCAAAATTTAATTATTTCATATCATAGAATAATTCGGCATTGATTATTAAATTGTTTTGGGGTTTCATGGATGTCCCGACCTCTATTGTTCAACTCTAAATAATGTGTTGGAAATACAAAGGTTATTAGCACATGAGTCGTCTGAAAGATGTTCGTATTTTCAAACCCAAGTCGTCCTCTTGGGAACCTGGTTCAAACCGACTCTAGACACCTAGGATAGAGCAAAACCAAAACCTTATTTTAGGCATGAGCCTAGGATGACCTAATACCCAAGGGGGTATTGAGCCCATTAGAAAACTTGCCCTGCATCTATTGACCCCTAGTCAATTACAGACGAATTATATTTATGTGTTGAAGAAATATATGTTTATTTAATCCAATCCATTATCCTTTGGGGGTCGGGAGAAGGCTTGATTTTCTTACTTTCATGTAAGGACGCCTCAATCATACACCAATTGAGGGAGAAATTGAAGCAGGCCAAGAAAGAAATTAAACAATTTGGATGGTTGAGTCTAGAGAACGGTTATATAGAAATTACTTAATCATCAAAAGATACTGTTAATGAAACGAAATGGATATATCTAAGAGGGTGAAGGCCGATAGAAGAGCATTCAGGAACTAGTATTTCCTATCTTGTACGTGGGACATTGCTCTTTTTCTCATGTTATTTTTCCCTTTCCCTAAAGATGGTATCCCTTTTGTGCAACTTTTGAAGGCATTTATGCCCTTTATGTACACCTATAAGGGTTATTGGGAGGATAATGGATTAGTTTTAAAAAGCATATACGTCCTTCAAAAATATGTTAGGGCAACCCTTAGCTCAAAAAGTCACCAAATTAGGATTCACGCTTATTACAATATGCTTGTATGATATAACTATTTATTGCTTATATGTGCTATGTTTATTCGAATCAAAGGAAAATTGATCCAATCCCATTTTTCATAGAGCATCTCTAGGCAGAAATATACCCCACTATACAAAAATCCAACCAAACACACTCCAAGTCTTCCAAGTCTCCCAGAAAGTCCACAATCATTCCTAAATCTTCCTAAAAGCTTACTACTAGTTCAAGAAGACTGGCTATGGACTCAGAAGAATCCATTATATGTTCGAACTATGCAAGGCCTGAGTTTTCCTCCTGTGATATACGTAGGCAGCCTTTTGGCCCAGCCCCTATCTTTAGAAACTTTGGTGTTCTCCACCTTCTTAAAAGAAGTATTAATGTCGGAAAGAAGAAGAGTTGAGCCTTGCTAAAAAAATTCCACCTATCCATATCATTGAGAAAAATCCAGTTCATTGAAATTCTCAAGTCATCATTACTTCATCGATCAATTCGCACGAGATGAGAAACAACTCTATGTGTTTAATCCCTACCTTATCATCTTGCTTTTCTTATTATTAACAGAATCTAACACGTCAGCCTTCGAGTTGTTTTTACTTTGCAAGTAATAGAAACTACTTTGTGTTGGCACAAAATGTCCTTACTTTACTAGATCAAAGTGAATAGGAGATCCTCTTTTTGATTATAGCTTTGTTACAGGAAAAGAAAAATGACTTGTAGTAAAGCTGGGCTCTACCAATCATTTTTCAAAACCTGTAAATAATGGTCTCGAGGATGGAATAAGGAAAATGTGAGGTAAGAATTTTTCAAGACAACTGGGATCATGGAAGATAAATTGGAGGAAATATTGTTAAACTGGACCTCCACTCCACTCATGACTCGTTGCCCGTCATGGTAGATGAAAGGGTAATTACTAGTAGTTTTAAAAAAAAATGGTGATGACCCGAAAGAGGCCCCACGTTCCACCCTTTTTATATCTCAATTTTTTCTTTTGGTGTTTTACTACTTTTAATAAAGGCATGGCTGCGCATTTGCGCGGGTCATGAGCAATAGTTCATATTTATTTCACAAATTTTAATGAAAGGGTGTCCCTTTATTCAAGAAGTTGTTTTTAAGTATGATTATTGCCTTGTTATCATCTAACTTGGTTTGTTTCAGTAGAAGATATTTTTTAAAACCTCTCATTGTCATGTCATGTCAAAGGTTAGATGAACAAAGCGAAAGAAATAATGATGAATGGAAATACCATGAGGAGGAGTGGTTAGCGAAAGACATAGAAGAACTTTTAAATCAGGAGGATCCTTACCTGGAGAAAACTGAAAAGAACTCATTCACTTGTTTGGTCCTACGATGATATGCCATGATTGAGCACCAACATCGTGTCGTAAGAGTTACCAATCACTTCTGAGTTTGATCCAGTTAAGCAAAAATTTGTTTTATGATGAATAATTTCCTAGAATTCTTTCCTTTTATGTATGAACTATATTTGACCTAAATTCATAAGAAAGGGATATGTAGGCGGCCTATGTCGGCTTCGGTCAACCCCTTAGGATAATTTATCCTTTTCTTTTATGTACGAACTATGTTTGACCTGAATTACCAAGAAATAGAAACGTAGGTGGCCTATGTCAGCTTTGGTCAACCCCTTAGGATAATTTATCCCTTCCTTTTATGTACGAATTACGTTTGACCTGAATTTCCAAGAAAGGGATACGTAGGCGGCCTATGTCATCTTCGGTGAACACCTTAGCATAATTTATCCCTTCCTTTTATGTACGAACTATGTTTGACTTGAATTCCTAAGATAGGAATGCGTAGGCGGCCTATGTCGGGTTCAGTCAACCCTTTAGGATAATTTATCCCTTCCTTTTATATACGATTTAGGTTTGTCATGAATTCCCAAGAAAGGGATACGTAGGCGGCCTATGTCGGCTTCGATCAACCCAATATATTTTACTATATATCCTTAACGTAGTCCTGAACTACGTTTGACCTGATTCCTGCTTCCATAGGATATGTAGGCGCCCCAATGGCTCGGTCATATAATCCTAGGAAATGAAAACTGGGGCAGAATTTTTTAGAAGGAATCTCGAAAATCATAATAGGAAGATCATCATCCAAAAACAAAGAGAATGAAGACTAACAAAGACTTTGGATCCTCTCGAGCTGAGATCAACTCAAACAACTTTAAACTGGGGCAGAAATTTTTAGGAGGTCCTCAAAATTTCCACTAAGATATTGAAATATATTTCAAATCCCCCAGCATAGAGGTCAAAGGAGATTTTTTGAAATCACCAGCTGCGACAGAGTCTAGATAGACTAAATCTCTGGCTATGAATGGACTTCTGATAGAGATCCTCAACGACGATGAATCCCTGACGATCCTCTGTCAAATGTCGGATATAGTCAGAATCAAGTGAAGGACGTTCGTTGAGCTAGCACATTACATGATCAGCGGAGATTTCCCAAAGCTTTTACAAAAAAAAATTTAAACTAGTTTCTAAAAATAAAGACTATTTTTGAAAATCTATACAAATCTCTTAGGGATTGCCTAGGCATCAATTGGGATGGGAAGTCAGGGGTGGAAGTCCCAACATGATGAAATACCCAAAATATGGTGAAGAGAAAATCAATAATCGAAGGAGGTCAACACGGAGTAGTTTCACTCAAAACTAATCATTTTTCTGTGGATACAGGGATAAGTACACGAAAATGGAAACCTTTTTCAAAATATCCCCAAGTGATTTTCGAACCATGCCAAAGTATATAATGCTCAAGAATAGTATTTTTAGGTAACCCCAAAGACGGGTTTAATACCTATTTATCAAGGACTTTTTGAATTGTCTATCTCATTTCTTGAGACCATGAAGGACAAACAAAGGTGCCTTGTCTTCTTTATGAATATTGTATTTAGAGTTTTCTTAACAAATAGTTGCTAGCAAAAATAACTTTGTGTTTACTAAATATTTACCTTGAACATAGTTACATTAAAGGGAGTTGGTACAATAAATGCAACAATTAAAAGGATCAATCAATAGGAAAAAGAGCAGAAAGTTATCCTCAAAATTTGCCTTGAAGTGAAGCAAACAGTATTTGAGTAATCCCCAAACAAGGGTTTTGCCCCATTTACTTGCATCCGGTGGATATGCTATCTAATTGTTTCTTCAAACAGAGAATATTAATAGTAGTATAAGTCATTCAAATTATGATGTTTAGTATTTTTCATAAAGCTTGACAGTGGGAGAGACATTGTGTCTACTAACTATCTACCTTGAGTACATGTATATATGGAAAGCAAGATGTAGACAAACGGACTCAGGTGAAACTATTTTCAAATCACCAAAAGAACCATATCATCTTATCATCAAGAGGGCTATTTTATATCATTACCAAGAGGACCATTTTATGCCATTGTCAAGAGGGCCATTTTATACCAGTGCCAAGAGGGCCATTTTATACCATTGCCAAGAGGGCCATTTTATATCATTGCCCAGAGGGTCATTTCATTGTCGAGAGGGCCATTTCATTTTATGTCAGTGTTGAGAGGGCCATTTAATGCCATTACCGAAAGGGCCATTTCATATCATCACCGAGAGGACCATTTCATGCTATTACCAAGAGCATTATTTTATATTATTTCATTGCCGAGAGGGACATTTCATGCCATTGCCAATAAGGCCATTTCATACCATTGCCAAGAGGGTCATTTCATTTCATATCATTCCTAAGAGGATTATTTAATTCCATTACCAAAAGGGCCATTTCATATCATCGCTGAAAGGGCCATTTCATTCCATTACCAAGAGGGCCATTTTATATCATTTCATTGCCGAGAGGGCCATTGTATTGAATATTTATTGACTTGCGAGACAGCATATGCTGGCATCAAGGATATCATTAGCATTTAATATCTGCTGATACGTGAGACACAAATACTGGCATCGAGGATATCATCAGCATCTAATATCGATTGATATGCAAGACATAAATACTGGCATCGAGGATATCATCAGCATCTAATATTTGTTGACATGTGAGACACAACCGCTGGCATTGAGGATATCATCAACATCTAATATCGATTGACACACGAGACATAAATGCTGGAATCAAGGATATCATCAGCATCTAATATCTATTGACATGCGAGACACAAATGCTAGCGTCAAGGATATCATTAGAATCTAATATTTGTTGACACGTGAGACACAAATACTAGCATTGAGGATATCATCAGCATCTAATATTTGTTGACACATGAGATAGAATACGCTGGCATCGAGGATATCATCATCATCTAATATCTATTAACACGTGAGATAGCATACACTGACGTCGACAATATCTTATAATTTTATGAATCAACATCTGAATGCTTCAAAAGCACGTGATTCAAAGGGACATCTTTAAATCTCCATCAAAAAGCGAATGACATATGAGAATTTCTAGAAATTGATAATCTAAGAGTCATCTATAAGTCATATTATTTGAAATAGGATAGTGTGAAATATTACCTATGAGTTGATAGACCATAGGTCATTCGTAAGTCGTAACAACATCCTAACTGGATAGTGTGCAAGGTTACCCAAAAATTGATAGTCCAAAAGTTATCCGTAAGTCGCAACTAAATCCTTATCGAAGAATATGCAAGATTGTCAAATTGATAAGCCCAAGGATTCTCTATAATCTGCATCATATCCAAGATCGATTATGTGCAGGATTACCCAAAGACTAGCAATTTGATACATATCTATAAGTCATATTGTATCCAAGGTCGGATGATGTGTAGGAATACCTGAGAACTATCGGTTGGAGGGATATCTGTAAGCCATATCTTATCCAAGGTTGGATAATGTCCAGGATTACCAAAAGGCTAGCAATTCAAAGGATATATGTAAGTCACCTCATATCCAACACAAATAATGCACAAATTATCCAAAGATTGATATTTCAAGGAGAATCTATAATTCATATCGGTACAAAAGATATGCAGGACTTACCTAAGGTCACACACAAAGAATATTGTCAATAACAAAAAATGTTATCATAGGCAACAAAAATGGTTCACCTCAGTACAATATTACACGATTGTAGGGACCGTTCTGCATAAAGTGTCATCGATGTCCAAAAGGATTGCCCCACTTTAAAGATATATTCAACCGATAAATGAGATAATTATGCAATAACCAATAGAGCTGTCGTTTCTATTATTGCAAGTTATTTCTTTCCAAACAGGTACATGAAAGGAATGACTTCATTTTTCAGGCAACAACTCACATGGAGATATGGTAAAGACTATATACCTCTTTCGTGAATTATTTTTAGCACTAACACTTTTGTTTAAGACATTGTAGAGAACATCCGAGAGGATGAAAATTTCAAATCAAAACCACAGGTGTGGATGACTCTAGATAGGGTGCAGCACAACATGGAACTCTTTATTAGCAGCAAAATGGGAAATAGTCTAGAGAGGGATGTCAAACTCTTTGGATGCGAACTAAAGGATGATCACCACCATCATCCAGCCACATCCCTGTAAGAAGGAATGTGGGAATTTTTGAGATATTTTAGTTTCAGCTTTACCTTTGGTATATTTCTAAACTCATACTGAGGGTAAACTTCTCTTTCTTTCAAATTCGAGTGATAGTGTACCTAGAGTTTTGGAAATAATGTTCAGGTAAGTTCTTGCCTATAGATGTGAAGGATCCCATATTCATGGTTAAGAGGTTACAAACCTCTTTTATGCAACTCAATCAACTTGTAACTCATCCAGAGCCAAAGATCGTTTGAAAAAAAAGACTATTTTTTCTACCAATTGAGTCGAACTATAAGCAATCTGATTCCCTGAGTCTCAGGGATATATAGGTTGGGCTCTATGTAGAAAACTCGACTACATTCTAATCTCTCCCTAAATCCCTCTATTTCCTAGCTTTTCAGTTTAGTCAAAACTCTAAAACCCGAGATAGCTGGTGAATTTTTTGAAAATCGTTCTTTAAATCAAGCTTTATAAACTACAAGTGGCTTGAATTCTCATGTAACCTGAGATATGTAGAAAACCTGATACTAGGGTCCATCCATAACTCCATGAAACTCGTGCGAAAGCCAACCTCTTTGAGATTCGAATTTGTAGTCGGACA
This sequence comes from Capsicum annuum, assembly GCF_002878395.1. Taxonomy (NCBI): domain Eukaryota; kingdom Viridiplantae; phylum Streptophyta; class Magnoliopsida; order Solanales; family Solanaceae; genus Capsicum; species Capsicum annuum. The sequence goes on along the minus strand of NC_061116.1, from coordinate 115,128,983 downwards.
AAAATTAGTAATGTCAACCTCCTTTTGCCCAGGGTTGCTTGCGTCCACCCTACCCAAAGGGAGAGGGCAGTTGTTGACACCTAATTTTTGCCCTCCACGACTAAATTTAATCCTGAGTTTCTTTGATTTTTAATAGAATCAAAATATTTCTTTCATCCGAATAATTTTTTTTAAAATATATTTATACTTAATTTTATCATTTTAAGTAGCGATTATATTGAATCATGTTCAATTAAATAAGATTATATAATTTGATTACTTAAATATTTATTCTATGGAATGAATTTTAATTAAAGATTATTCTTGAAAATAAATTCAAATAGTTACAATCTTAACTTCAACATAATTGACTCTCAAAAATAATTTATTTGGATAAATATGTGGTTGATTTTATTAAATCAAGAAGCTCGGGATTAAAAGAAGTATTAATTTATATCAAATTTAATTTAATTTAGCCAATATATTAAATTTAGCCATAATTGAAATCAAATTGGTCAAAAATGCAATGCAATCCATCAATTAATTTTTAATTTGATCAAAATTAAATAAATTTGGCTAAATTTTAAATCCCAATTGTGGTTATATTTTAAATAACCCCAAAATTCCCAAAAACTCTCATAACTTCTACCCAATTCCCATAAAAAAGTAATTTTAAATGGTACTACATTGTTCTATTTCCCCCCAACTTTGTCCTTTCCTAATTTTGAAATTCAAAAATTATACTACATTTTATAATTTTCCCCCACATTATCTTCCACCTCACTTTATCTTTAATTTTTAAATTTCAAAAACACCCCTAAATGGCTTTTCTCCCACAGTGGTGGATGACAAGAAATAAATCTTCATCCTTTCCTATAAATATTTTTCTCCCACATTGGTGGAAGAGAGGAAAAAAAATTTCATTCTCTCCTATAAATACTACCACTACTTTGATAGAAAGGATGGGTGGAAAAGTAAAAAAAAGGAATAGAAAGGAAAAAATTCTTTTGAACAAAATACTTATTTTTATTTTGTAAAAATTTTTGTTTCATAGAGTGGGTCGGCTAATCAAATTTTTTGAGATTCCGGCGATGTTTTCCGGTGGTGGTTGATTCCGACGAAGCACGTAGTCTCGTTTTGCTGCCCCCAAAAAGGTAGTCTCGTTCTTCTTCATCTTTTTCATCTTTTTCATCTTCATAGTTCGTAGTTATAATTTTGTTTGCTGGGATTGTTTACTGTAAACAACTTGAAGGCCATAGGACCCTGTGATATCAATATTATGATTATTTTCATGTTCATGGTATAAAAATGAGCTAGCAATAGTTGTACATGCCTTTTTGAATTTATTCTTTGATTATTATAGATAAAATTTTAATATTTGCTTAAAAGATGTACTTATGCTTTGTTTAAATTCATTGTTGGCAGATATATTTATGTTTTGCATGTAAAGTTGTTTCCTTTATGTTGAAAAGAATAGTTAATATTGATTGTTTCTCCTTTTTGACTTTATTATTTGATTGTTATAGATAAAGTTTTAATCTTTGCTTAAAAGATGTACTCATCTCTTGTTCAAACTCATTGTTGGTGAATATGTTTATTTTAGCATGTAAAGTTATTTCCTTTATGTTGAAAAGAATAGATCATATTGATTGTTTTTCTTTTAGCTTTATTCTTTGATTATTTCATATAAAGTTTTGATCTTTACTCAAAAGATGTACTTATGTCATGTTTAAATTTATTGTTGGTGGATATATTTATTTTTAGCATGAAAAGTTGTTTCTTTTATGTTGAAAAAATAGTTACTATTGTTTGCTTCACCTTAATAAAAGTAATAATTGATTAAATCAAGAATTTGTCATTTGCTTGTTAATTATTTTAAGAGATTTCTAAAATCCTCATATAAGAGATGAAGTGCTAGCTTTATTTTCCATCCATGATGTTTATTCCTCTTTTTTTTTTGCATATTTTTTTTAATTTGTCAAAAGGATGAGAAAGTTTGGATTCTATTGGCTAAATAGAATTATTTAGATATATTCGAGTCATGCAAAGTATGATTGTGAAACTATATTTCGCTTTTAGAAAAGCTAAACTTTTACTCTAATTTTTTTAACCCCTTTGGATTGTTATATGTGCTCTTTGTGAGTGTAAAGACTTGATTCGTGTCTCTCCTTGATTCATAATATCAAAAAAGAATCAACGATGTCTTAGAAAGATAAACCATAGGCCGTCACACGTTATTTTTCTAAAATATTGGTTGTAATTTAAATTTATGAATCTTCATTAATGTCGTCTTAATTGAAATTTAAGGATTCTCTTTCTTGAAAAATTAGCCTTTATTTTATTTTGTTATATGGATTAGTGTCTATGTTTGTTAAACTATAAAAGTCATGGTTATTTTTCTTATTGCCTCATCCCTTTACTTTCGCAAGCTTGTGTTGTTTGTTCTCGCATTAATTTGTTGAATGTGACCTTCCTTTTACCTTTATTCATTCTTAATATAAACATAAATCATTAGGCATGTAAATGGGTCTCTTTGATTTGCATTTTAACTATTGTCTCTCATTCTTGTTATATGTGTGCAAGTGTTCTTATCATTGTCATTCAAAAATTAGTTTTTGATATTTTCTTTTGCTTTGAAATATGTCACTATTATGCCCTGAATATATATTAATTTCTTTATCTTTTCTTTGCATGCAAAAAAATCTCGAGTCCAGATGTACTCCTCTCCTTTTGCATTTCGTAATGGGTCAATGAGGCTCACCTCTTCGAGTCAAGTCTGAAGTTTAAACCCAAATTCCACTACATGGCGTGCGGGTGCTAGAAGATAGACGAAGAAGGAAATGGATCAAAACCCATTGATGAGGTCACTAGTAGACTTGAAATGTCTCGATTTTTATTATTGTCTTCTTTTTATTTATTCGTTTAGTTATTTATTTATTCATTGATTTAGACCTCAAAGCCAAAGTTTTATTTTAATACGGTGAGCTGGATTTTGGGCCTCAAAGGTACGAAAACAAGCTTAGGACAGGTTGTGGACCGAAAGCCCAATATTTAGATTTGGAAAGGTGCAAGTGGGCCAAAAACCTAATTAGATTAGGACAGGATCTATTGATTTGGGCCCAATGGCCTAAGTCTTTTATTTTCCCTCTTTTTCCTTTTACATGTTTTGTTATTAATTTGTTTAAACTTAGTTAAAATCCCTACTAAGTCGTCCAAATCTATTTTACACAAGTCTTTTCCAAAAATCAATCACTTTTCAACAATCAATCTTTTTGTAGTGATTCAAAAGATATTTTCAAACAGTCCGGATAACCGCAAGTTAGCGGACATTTTAGGTGCCTAAAACCTTCCTAAAACGCAAATAGGAACCGCTTACTCAGAATCTTCGAAACATAAATGATTTTTCTGTTTTGGATTGTTTAAAGTATTGTAGAAAAGTTTTCTTAATTCCTTTTCCAAAATTAAGTGGCGACTCTCTAAAAGTCAAGATTTTCGCAAAAACACCAGAGATGAGCTAAAATGTTAAACACCCTTTCTTCACTAACTTTCTAACCCAGACAAATGATATACCTCTCACCATCTTGCCCTTATAAACTCCCTCCTACTCTACTTTATCTATTCCTGGTATAACTAGAATCACTATCTTAGCATTACAGTTTTAAAAACTGTGATGTGGAGATAACCAGGTCATACCTAAAATTATATCAAAGTCCAACATATCCAGAATAATAGGTCTACCCAAGTATAAAAACCCAAAAATAACACAGGACAAGAAAGTTAAGCCAAGGTTACCACCACGGACTTGCTAGATAACCAGGTCATACCTAAAATTATATCAAAGTCCAACATATCCAGAATAATAGGTCTACCCAAGTATAAAAACCCAAAAATAACACAAGGCAAGAAAGTTAAGCCAAGGTTACCACCACGGACTTGCTAATTGGAGAAGACACATAAATAGGATGATCAAGTATATCACAAACCAGATTTAGAACCACCACAAACTGAACAAAAACATAAGAACAAGTATACCCCAGATCAAATAGAATAAAAGTCATCCCGTTACATATAAAAGTAGTTCTTATGATCACTTCCTTCAAAGCATTGACATTAATCATTCTCAAAAATGCATAACAGTGAGCTTAGTCATCAATTTGAGCTAACTCCTTCCTCGGTTGTGCTCCTCCCCCTATGCCCCTATTTCCTCAACCACTATGATCACGTGTCTGATTTCTCTCTCTACTATGTGGATAGCCCCTACCATTACCTCTTCCCTTTTTACTTATTGAAACTATAGATCGAGTCTACTTCCACACTGAAGTATTCACTTATCTAAAATGACACTCCCTCTTAAGGCAACCTATAACACCACAATGGTCGTTCGAGAGAAGGTCGGCTGGTAAAAAAGTAAGAAGCTTCTTGACCCCTAACAGTCTTCTACTAAGAAGAAACCTTAGTTGGAACAATAATAGAAGCTGGCAAGGCCGACTGTATAGGACAAGTCAAATAGGACAACTAACTGGTGACCTTATAGTAAGACTAACTGAAATTCTAATATTGCAGGACTTCTTAGCTAACATCTTAGCCTAACCCACTTACGCTACCCTCTCCAACTCCTTTACATAGTAAATAACTTTCTTGAACCCTTTTTCTATAGAAGTCATATGTACAGACAAAATCTGAAGATTATAATTCAAACCCTTAATGAAAAGGTAAATCCTCTCCTTCTCAGTAGTCAATAATTGAGTGGTATAGCAAACAAGGAATAGAACTTAGCCTCATAAGCTACAACAGATATGTCACCCTACTCTAAACTAAGAAACCATCCTTCTTGCAATATCAAAGAGAAAGAGGCGCATATTCTCTAAAAATAGAGCTTGAAACTCCACCCAAGTCAATGGAGGCAAAACCAGTGATAGACATTCTATATATGCCCTCCATCATTGCTTAGCTTCCTTCTCTAATACAAAAGTCATGAACTAAACTCCATGATGCTTCATAAAGCCGATATTATATAACCTCTCATAACAATCAATGATAAATACAAAAGCATTCTCAGACTTAGTACCCCGGAAGGTTGGTGGTTTTATCTTTGAAAACTTTGTCAACAGTTCATGTTCCATACCAGTCATCACCAAACCTAAAATCGGATGAGAAAAAGTATCACTCCCTAAAGCTTAATCCATTCAAAGAGACATAACATCATTAGAATGAACAACCAAAGGCAAAAAGTCTGTTACCATATGTGTAGCTGAAGTCCCCATCAACCCCACTCAAAAAATAACACATATTGAACAATATTTGGGGATATAGGGGTAGTCCTGCAATCTCAGGTTGATCTTCCACCTTGGGCTCCACTCCCTACTTCCTTTTGCTCAATATGGTCCTAAGGTGGGAAAGGCAATACTAAACTTTCAAGGGTTTGGATAGCTATTTTTGAACCCCCACCCCTGATGGGTATGGCTCTTCCCTTCTTTTTCCTACCTTTTCTTCTCACTTATCTACTTCTCTTTAAGACTGACTCCATAGCTAGAGCAACTGGTGTAGGGATTGCTGGTTAGGGTTTCATCTGATATGGTATTCACCATCTGCAGAAAAAAACAAGAAGAAGATTAGATACCAATTTGGATTTCCAGATACCAATTAGAATCAACTTATAACATAAAAGAAACAAGAGTAATAGATTTTCTAAGGCCCTATAACCTCTCAAAGAAAAGTATAGACATCTCTGTACCATTCTACAAGACTTTACTGGACCTATTTTGATACATTAATATCAATGAACCTTGGCTCTAAGACTAACATTTGCACGATCCAAACCCATTCTGAGTGGCACCCACACTACTCACCTGGTGGGGGAACCATATACCCAATACCATTCCCAAGTCAAGACTTAAGAGATACTAGAACTAATCCATAAATGAGATATCCAATTCTAAATAAAAAATATAAGTACAACAAAAATTTAGTACATTCTACTTAACAATAACCAACCCTAGGAATTGAAATTCATTCATACCAAAACTATTAAAGATTGTCAAGAAGGGAATGCAACCCCAAAAACTAAACTAAAAAGCACAAGTCCTGAAATATAGATTACTCATAAAAAAAGGATCTCATGGCATCCTTTTTATGTCGCTCACCATGAAATTTAAAATCAACCACTAGAATACAAGTGAGGTGTCGTAGGAGCCACTGGAATACAAGTGAGGTATCATAGGAGCCGTTGGAATATGTTCCCAACAATATAGGTCATTTCATTAAGTATGTAATTAATGAAATAACCTATATTGGCATGCACATATAGCACAAATGACCTATATTGACATGCAAATTACCTAAATTGACATGCAAATAACTTCTAAGTTAGAGCTTTGGTCCAGAACATGAAAATAACATATAATTAATGAAATGACCTATATTGTTGGAAATTATAACTCGCACTTAACCCCCTAAGTTCAATGTCATATTATTCTCTTTCCATTCAAGGGATTTTACAATCGTAATTCACCTAAAACTATCAATTTCATGGATTAATTAGTGAATTAACAAAATTCAAGGGTACATTAATCATCAATGATCAAAATCCATCACCTATTTCATAATTTCCCCCCTTGCACCTGAATATCACCAAAATCACCCTTAAAACTTTCCTCAAACTCCATAAATTTTCAATTTTAATAGTTAATTATCTTATACAAGTTAACGGGAATGAATTTCATACCTTTACAAAGCCAAATGAAGAAAATATGGTGAGAATCACCTAAAATAGCCCTTTTTGACTCAAAATAAATTTTAGGAAATATACTATTTTGAGAAAAAAATTTAGTTAAACTGTGACTTTCGTTGTTATAGAGAGAGTTGACCAAATCTCACCATCGTTATAGCAAAAATTTCTCTGCTATATCGACACCCTGCTATAGTGGTATGCACATCACTATAGCAGCGTCGACGGGACAGATTGTCCAATTTCTTCCAAAAATCCTAATTTTTACAATGCCCTTAAACCAGGGATATTTCAAGCAATGGACTTTACACTAAGATATATTTTGAGAATTCTAGCTATCCTAATTTGATTTTGTAAATCCCTACATGTTTCTTATTGTTTTAGCAATACAGAAATCAAATTGAGCATCATCAAACATGCCCAAATCAGTCTCAAATATTCCTAGAGCATACCTCATTTTGATTTTACTTGAAACCATCCTAGATTGGAATTTATAACTTCAAAATCAAAGAATTTTAACATGGGACTTTCAACAGGGGATTTGCACATAACAACAAAAATAGTCATTACAATCACCCGATTTAGGAGGCTACTTAGGAGGTCGAGTTCGACAAGCGTCATAGATACCCCCTATTTTTCACCACTTCAGGTACTTCACTTGGTTTTAGTTCGAGGATGAACTAGTTTTTTAGTGGTGGATAATGCAACAACCTATGATGTGAAATTTTTTGGTTTATGTGTTTTGAGAATTTTGACCTTCCTCATAGTTTTTATATACCGATTATGAAGTGTAGGGATGGTTGGCATGCTTCCTAATGCATATCAGAGTTATTTGGATGAGTTAGAGACTCCTAGAGACTTTGAAAGTCATTGTATTGACCTTGGTCAACATTTTATTTTTCGAACATCAGATGGAGATTTAGTCAGTTCTATTAGATTTGAAAGATCGATTTTTGGTTAGTAGTAGGATTGATTCAGGTTTGGACTATTATTTTATATTTCGATCTTTATTTCATACAAATTATAAAAATGCTTAAATATGGTCCCCGGGGGTTGATTTATTGTAAATAATTATTTTTTGAATATTCAGCATTATCATTGAGTCTGAAATATCAAAAATAACATAGTAACATATATGTTTTGTGGGTCCCAAATAATTTGTGAGGGTTCAATCGAATAATTTATCCAAGGATCCCAACTGTTGGTGTAGTATTTTCTGGTGTATTAGTCCATTTATCGTGATTGCCAGGACACGTGTCGTGGTCGTGGGCCTTAATTATAACCTTCATCACCATAATGTTGGGTTAATTGAAGGACTCAGTCAGGTTGACTCATCGCATCCGTGATGACCAACTTAATTATTTGGTCAATGTTCACCCTCGTGGTCGCAAAGTGGGGTCAGTGATCATGAGGTATTGTTCATAAAATAGTATAAGTAATCCACTTTTCGTAATTCTATCTTTTTTGGACCTTGAAGATTCAGATTTAGGATATTTTGAGGATTTTCTTCACCATTCTTACTGGGGTAAGATTCTAATTCATCTTCCCATCATTTTCTATAGATTATATCTTTGATAACCCCTTTTAATCATGATTTCAAACTCAAATTTAGGAGTTTTTGCAGGTAAACTTCTAAAATATTTTTTTTTATCTAAGCCTCTTTTTTAACTCATTTCTTCTTGGATTTTCAACTATAGGCACCTATAATATTGGGGAACATGTTTCTAAAATAAAATTTTAGTTTTAACTCTTTTTTTTTGAACCTATTTTTCAATCACATTTTGGACCCACATTAAATGTAGTCGACGTGGGTATCATTAGCTTTTTATGATGCATAGATTCTATATTTGAGTGTTGTCGAGATTGTTCGAAAGGGAAGGCTACGTGTTAAAGATTTAAGGATTGAATTTTTGTCACTACTAGGTAGGTTATAGTTTAACTTTTTTCAGATTGGGTTGGGTAGTTAATAGACGAGTAAAGCATGTTATGGATTGGGAAATTACCCATGGGAGTATTATTGAGTGAATTCTCTAAATAGTCATTCAAGTTTTGAAAATTTCCTTCAAATATCACTTATGTTTCATTTAGGACAACAATATCACTCACCTATTATTATTTTCCTCAAAAAATACTAAAAGCCTCAAAAGCCTTCTTTGTTTAGTTGGCATGTCATGCCATTAAAACCTATTTTTTAAAAAAGAAAATACTAAAACTATTTGACTCATCAAACTCATTTAATCAAAATATAATTATATTCTTTTTTTGAAACAATATTCATCAGTTTATTAAGAAGAAATTTTTATACTTAAAAAAAATTATCGGTACTAAACATATACTTTTTCAAGAGTTATTTTGTGAGTGGTCACTCATATTTTTTTAATTACCTACATAAATCACTTTTATTTTTTTTAGAGATAATAAATATGAATCAACTATCATTATTTTTCTCAAAAGCAATACTGAACATCTCATATGTCTCTTTCTCGTCCAATTGGTATTGTCATGTCATTAAACCATTTTTTATAATAATAGACCTATATGACTCATCAAACTTACTTAGTCAAAATTATGTTCTTATTCTTTTCTTTTAAAAAAATACATTAGCTTATTAAAAAGCATTTTCATGCTTAGGAATCTTTTACTAGTACTTAAACATTCTATTTCATTTTCTAATGTTGTTTTCTTGGATTGTCATCCATGTTTTCGGAGTTGCCTACAAAAATCTCTTTTATTTTTGCTAAGACAATAATATTACTTAGTTATCAATATTTTTCTCAAAAAATACTAAATTCCTCAAAAGTCTTCTCCTCTTCTAATTGGCACGACATATCAGTAAACCATCATTGTTTTTAATATTAAACATATTAACTCATCAAATTTATTTAACCAAAACTATAAGCTTATTTTTAAAATATAAATACATTAGTTTATTAAGAAGAAATTTTCATACTTAGGTACTTACACTTTTTTTTCTGAAGTTATTTTACTAGATGGTCATTTATGTTTTCATATGTCATTGCCTACAAAGCTCAATTATTTTTTAACGACAATAATCTATATCTATAATCTATAATCTATATCTATAATTTGTATCTATAATATGTATCGATATCTATAGTCTATAATCTGTAATCTATATCTATATACTACCTTAAAAGCATGAACTCTAAAATTTTAAAGTGAAATTACTAAAATACCCCTTCATTAAAACCTAATCATCCTACTTATTTATTTATTTATTTATTTATTTTACTTTAAAAAAGAGAAACAATCTCAAACCCCACTAGGATACGAATGGTTGCGCTCATTTGTTCGTAACAGTCGCACCTTTTATTTTTAAATAAAACATCTCTGCCAAAATCAGGTTCATATGTCTATAAAAGTTTTTGAACAAAAAAGCCAAAATCAATTTATGTCAAATACTACAATGTGAAGCAAAACATGCAACTTCTCTTCTGGTGAGATTTCCTTAGTTAATGGAAGACAACACTACGACCAATCTAAATTTTTTATGACGTTAATATTTTTATTCTTATGCTTAAAATAGTTCTTTTCTTATCCTTGAGGAGAATAGCAGCGATGATGTGAAACAGAAAAAATAATATCTTGAAGTTGCTCAAAATCTGTATGAAGAGAGAGACTACTGAGTCCATAATTAGGATTTATTTTCGGTTTTGACTGTGCCAAAATCGAAGGAGACGAACATATTTGAACCGGCAACTTTTTATACGAGGACTGAAAGATCTTTCTCAAAGTAAATTGTGATGATTCAAGAAGCAACAAAAATTGTATTTTACACTCTTTACTCATTCTTTTGGTATTTATCTTTTTTGATCTATTGCTCTAATATTTTTAATGTTAGGATATATATTCATCTATAATGAATTTTGTGTCTTCTATAATATTACGATTAGAAATAACTAAACTAACGAAGGTTGTAGAAGATTGCATTACTGGTGAGAACATAAATAACATAAATAAATACTTGAAAATATTTTTAAGATCATGAAAATATATAAGAAGTTGAAAATAAGTAATCTTTTACATGTTTTTATAGTGGTTCAAAAAACTTTTATGTGCACCGTATTTAGAGATTTATTGAAAGCTGAAAGTTCTATGACGTGTACTTCATGTCTTCAAATTAGAATAATAAATTGAATTTATGTTTTATGTTCAAGTAATTTGATCTGCTATTGCACGCTATCTAATTTTTTCTTCCTCAATTTTTATGTAAAAAATTTAAGAACCTGATTGCAGGCCAAATTTATTTGATAATGCAGAATATTTTATAGCATGACAGTTCACAAAATTTAAACTCTTCTAAATTTTAGAATTTAATGTTTTAGGCATTATACGGGCAACATAATATGATTTAGAATTGCACGCAAACTTGAAGTTTTGAAATATTTAAAGTGAGGCCATAACATTTGGATTATTAAAAGTCATTAATAAATTGAATTAATAATATTACTTTGGAGCACTACAAAATGCACTTGAGGTCAATGATAAGTATGAGTAGATATAATTATTTTGCATTTATTTTTTATTATTTTTTTGCACTAATTTTTTATCAATCAAACGATACATAAGTAATAAATCTTTTATGAACCAATGCAGTTTTCTCTGAAGAAAACAACTCAAAGCTATTAACAGGTAAATGAAATGACAACTAAGTTGGGCTAATACAGAGTATTTTTTTTTTATATTTCAAGAGCTTGGAAAGATTAGAGAACTAGCTTTGATAAAGTCACTGAGATAAAATTACTTTTTTTCGTTAAAAGCACACTTTAAATTTAAGATACAATTATATGAAAGTCGCGTGAAGAAAGATATGCAGTTTATTTTGAATATCTTCAAAAATTGTTGTAGCAGATGCATCCTAACCTTTAATCAAATATTGATGGATCTTCTCATAAAATTTAAATTAGGTAATAAGATTACTAAAATCATGTGATGGTATAGGCATATTATTAATAGCGGATACGACAACAATGACATGGATACATAATAATGGGTTAATCTGCTGCCAAATATATGTTAATCTCATGAATTCAATATTCTGATTGATCGAAGGTGTAGATCCTAATTTGTTTTGAATTAATATTTAAATATTGATATAGCTAATTAAGATTAGCTATTTTATTAAGATTGAGATTGTAGATTCTAATAAAAATCTAAATGAAGAATGCATCACTATATAATGATGTCATTGCTTCACGTAGAGAGTCAAAAAGAGATAACATTAGGAGTTAGTTTTTTACACTCAATATTGTTCTATAGTCTTTTTTGTAGTATCAGAGTGGTTCTAACTTAAGTTATTCTTTATCCAGAATAATGTTCCATGTTCTTATTGGATATTTCTATCTTACTCCACTCTCTCCCTTTCACCATGATCTTTCCATAAATTCATTATTATATGTCTAACAAAATTGAAATTCTCAAACTATTTTATCTGAAGAATTCAAACAATACAGTTAATGCAAACTCTAAATATTGGTGAGAATAATGTGAAATAACTGATGTCCAAGATTTTAGTAACAAAATGGATGGAAAAAATGTCGTCAACCTTTAAATTTATAGAACGAAATGAAGAAGGTATCTTTGTGAGAAGTTGACTAACTAAAACTATGAGTATAGAGTCAATGTTTATTATTATTGTTTGCACTTCGATCAAATAAATATAGGAGAGTCTTGAGGTTAATTACTTAAAAAGCTACCAAGGATATGAAATTTCAATTGAAACAACAAATTTAAAATGTCAAATTGAGATCATTTTTTGATAGTCTCGCCGCTATGAATAAATCATCAGAAAAAGATAATAAGCTTATGATTAAATTTTGGTAAAGGTCTTAGAAACAAACACAATACTGTAAAGACTGTTATGCTAGGAAACCCCATATCCAACCTCCACTCAGTTTGTTAATGCATTGAAAGGGTATGATATGTGGAAGAAGATAGAGAGAAGGATCATATTGATCTAGCAATGACTATTCAACTCTAGGAATACATGGTTCATTTGCATACTCTAAAGAAAGTTTAGAGTTGTATCATTATCAAGATCTAGCTTGAGGAAGAAAGATAGGCAGAATGTGTAGTTTTTTATAATGTTTACGTTTTTTCTGATAAAAGATAGGTAGAATGTGTATAGAGCCCAATTATCAAATGATTAGTTTGAATATTGACATAAGTTAAGATTAGTTCTATTTCTAGGATTGGGATAATAGAGTCTAATTTCAATCATATTAGAGAAGATATGTCGATATAATGAAATCATTTCCTCAATTTAAGTGGTGAGAAAAGAAAACATAGGAGTTGTATTTTTACATTTAATTTTGTTTTATAATTTACTTCACATTCCAATTTAAAAAAGATATTATTTCAATTTTTTACAAAAATAATTTCATGTACGTTCATGTTTTGCAGTGATGATCAATAATGCATATGGTCATACTTTACATTGCACTTTCAAGACATATATCATTGATGATAAAAGTAGTTACGGCCAAACAAAAATAATAAAAGCAGATGAAAATAAAATGCACTAAATATCATGATCTTTAAAGAAAAATTTGATGAAATGTGTTTCATTACAAGTTATTAACTCATAAAATACAACAAGAACGCAAAATATATGTTTAATTAAACTTTAATTTTTCATCTTTGTAGGTTAAGATGATATTCTCCTTGAACAAGTCATAAAATAATGACTCACTGTACGTGTTATATGATTTGATATACTGCGAGGCTAGTATATTAAAAGTGTGAGGACCTTTAGAAAATTGATTTAAACTTTTTGTCCTTCATTAAAAAAATTCACAATAGACAAAATCGTCTTTTTACTCTTTTATTTTTAAATTATAATTATACACAAAAAATAATAATAAATATTTTTTAAAAAATAGTAATTGGTGTCCTAACAAATAAAAAATTGATCGACTAGCTACAGGTTTTTGGCACTTTTACTTTTTTTAAATATACATAAACCTTTTTATGATACAACTAAATTTTTCCAAAATACACAAATAAACCTTTTACCAATAACTAATTTCCCCAAAAAAAAGTAATTAGTATCCTATTTGGTTTATGAATCCTCTAATTCTATAAAATCAATTGTAGTTTCAGATTTTTTTGCATGTTCTTTTTCCTCGACTTTGTTACATTAGATTTTCAAATTTTATGCATTGTTTTTCTCTAAGCTTTGTTACATCCGATTTTCAAGTTTCATCAAAAAGCTTATTGAATGTCTTGTGTGTTATTTATAGTGTCCGCATAAAAGAGTTTTTGCCTTTCTCTCTTGGATTCTTGGTCTTTCAATATGTTGCTTGTATATATATGTGATCTTTATGATAAAAAAAAATATTGAATAGGGTTTATTATTTTACATGTTATTTTTAGTATTTTTTTAATCAAACAATTGATAATGAATTCTCCTTTTTTAATAATTTTTTCATGTTCCTCTTAAAAAAATTAATGAACAAGTGTGTTGCCGCTCAATAAAATACTTGTGTAAATCAATGGAGTAAAAACTTTATATATCATGGGAATGGTAGTTCTTTTTTGATTGCCACACATTTTACACCTTTTAAAGGTATTCAATAGTTTTTATGCGACTTTTAAAAGAAACACTATATGTCACTATTATCATAGCGATTTCTGTTGGTTCAAATATTATTTTGATACTACGGCTATTAAGTGATATAAACTTGAAAACTTCCACCATATCATTTTCCTTCTTTCTTGGTGCTTCATGTTTTGCTTCCTGCAAGCGATCATCATGACTGGAGGTAACCCTAAATTATGTTGTAATTAAATTTTTTATTTAATTATATATACGTATTTTGACTTTTTTAAAGTCTAACAGTTGATATCAAGAGTCATCTTCAATGCTGTTTTACTTGATGCATATTGTATATAAAAAACCTTGAATTATTATGCAATATAAGGTTAGAGAAAAGCTATTGTCATTCTATTTGAAAGTCTTGCTAAAGTAATGTTAATCATTGATGTGCAAAAGATTACAAGTTAATTTTGGTATTACAAACTTTGTACATGATCATTTAGATGAGACTACAAGTCTATATACTACCAAAAGATAATAAATTATGGTTAAGCTTGGGTACATCATACATAATATTACAAGGCTTTGTATGCTTTATTATGAAGGTAGGAAGGCCACATTAATCCATATTAACTAGATAGAGAGTAAGTATTTTGCACTCACTGTCAAAATAACACCATTAAAAGGGCTTGACAAATGGCTATGACAATGACTCCTTAAATTCCAATTAAATGGAGTCCAGGAATTCCTAGGTAGTTGTAATGACCCTTCAGGTTATTTTCCAATCCACGTTTTGTTATTAGAGTTAATTCCTTTTTTAGAAGTGTTTTTGGTTCGAAATGGCCACTAGGCAAAAAAACTTCAGTCAAATGAACTCGTATTCCAATTCTGACTATTCCAACAGCTCTAAAAAATTGATTTTAGGATGGTTAGACTCTTAGTATGGGTCCTGAAGTTCCCAGTCTTATTTTGATCCATTGGTCGGATAATTAAGAAAATAAAAAATGAGTGTAGGATCCACTTTTGATTGAAAATACCTTGGATGGAAATTTTGACTATTCCATTGAATTTAAAGCATCAAATTTAGTATTATTGTATAGTTTGTTTGTGTATATTAGATTCCAAATGAATACCGAGGGCTCGACGGAGACTTGGAAATTCCAAGTCTCAACTATATCTGGTGTACTAATAATTATGAGCCAGGGGTTGCGATACCCTTGGAAGGCACCAAGTGACAAAATCGTAAAGCATATGTCCCGATAGTGACTCGCCCTGACAACCACAAGATGTGGTGACATAGTCCCAGGTCGTGATAGAGACACAGGGTACTTGGGATAGGTATAAATAGACCATTTTAGCTTATTTTTGCCCATTTCTCACCCATTCCAAGAGAGATAAAATCCTAAATAGTGAGATAGATTAAAATTAAAGCTTGTGGGTGATTTGATATCTTGGGTAATACTTGTCTTTATGATTCTTCTTTAATTTGTGGTAAGATTTCACCATTTTCATGGTAGATTTTTTCATTTTGTATTCAAATCCATAGAACCTTGAAAGCTTGATTTTAGCTCCAAATTGGCTTGGATTTTACCCATTTTTTAGGGCAATGATTCATTGAGCATTAGAGAACATTGGGTTAGTTTTGAAAATAGGATTTCCATATGTGGAACCCATATGAGATTTTGGTATGATTTTTTAACCTAAAGCACAGTGGTACAATATGTCGTTATTATCATAATAATGAGTAGAATGTGATTTTGATATCGTGGCATCTTGCAAAGCCTTTTTGGAAGGGAAAAATAGTGATTTGGTGAATCATTTGAGCTTTTTTTGGCATCCAGGTAAGTTACGTTTTGCCCGTTGTTAGATTGAGCTAATTCATAGTATGTTTACTATATTGTGTTAGACTTGAGATGGGTTTAAGGTGGTATGATAAAGTATAATATTTGGGTTAGTTGGACTGCTTAGGCTATTTTGGATACTGCCTTTGGTCATAACTGGCCTAGTTAATCTTACTTAGGTGAATTTGACCTTGTAGGCCCTTATTTATCATGGAAATATCTTAGTTACACATCTAATGAGAAGATTTACTTAGTCACTTGAATTCAGGGTAGAACTTACCCTAGTTGCAATTACCTCAGAATGAATTAACTTAGTTTCTCTCTTTTGAGAGAAATTTCTATCCTAGGGCTAGTTATTGCATAGTCAATATCTAATAGTAAATTTAGATAGCTTAGCCTAGTTTGGGGTAGTCATTTCTTAGTAATGAATTTTTGGGAGTTAGAAGTTGTCTCTTTGGCCCACCTTAGGCCAAGACTTGTGTTAGTTATTAAAGACCCTTTATATGCTTGGGTTCATCTAGGAAATATTTATTATGATGATATTGAGAAGCCTTGGTACTTGAAGGTTATGATGGATTGATGTTGGGAGTAATATTTATTGATTATGCCAAGAATGAGCTATAGATTTTTCTATGAATAAGTTATTGACAAAGCTAATGACGAGCTATTAAATATGCTATTGATTGAGCTATTGAATATGCCATTGAATAAGCTAGTGACCATGCCTATTGATTAAGATAGTAATCATTCTATTAAGTTATATTAATGTCCATACTTATTGATTATATTTATGATTATGCTATTGATTATGCTAGAGATCATGCCTCGATTATCATTAACGATCATGCTAAATAGCTATTCTAGAGATTATGCTATTGAATACTCTAATGACTATGCTATTGTCCATAGTAATAATGATACGATCACCAGTACAAGTCTAGATATTTATTATGCTATGAATTATGTAAATATCGATTCAAATCCAAATAATGATGATGATGTGCATGATGATATTTTTGGTTTTACCTAATGGTTTGTGTATAGAGATGCACATTATACTATGATGATATATTTATTATGATATGAAAATATTGGGTGTGAGATTTATAATAATAATAATTCTTGCTAAGTCTAAAAATAAGAAAATATTTATAATATGGCATGATATGAATGGATTCTAGTGATACCTTGATGAGTTGACATATAATGATTAGTTGAAAAATAATGATTACCTGATATTTGGTGGATAGTTGATAAATGATGGTTAATCGGTAAATGATGGCTATGGTATGGCATGGCATGGCATGGAAGAATTCGAGTTTCATCATGAGAGTTGGTAATTAACGGTGGTGGGTTGTACTATCTTGTTTGTACCTTCTAGGCTTATGGGGGCTAATTTTAGTTTTTTGCACTAATTGGCATATGGGGACCAATTTTATAGCTATGAATGCATTGTTTATGATTTACGTTATGTTATGTTATTATTCTGATTTTCTTACTTACCTATGCACAGTGATGTTGGAATGGTTATCAGGTTCGCCTCTTTATCATGAGTTAGTTACATTATCTTGCATTTTATCATACTTATATGATGATTTATCAAACAACTCATATTTTTCCCCATGAAAATTTCTTGAGCTTTGAGCCCCTAGTTACAACTGGACCCTATAAGTCGTAGGGTGTCCTAAAAAATCGCTAGGATGATTCGTAACCAAATCAAATAGAAACCCACATTATATAGCCTCTTTAGGGTGTCGTTATCTCTTAGAAACAATCTAAGTAGCTTCTCAAATACTCCTAAATTCTCATGGTCAAGAACTCTTAGGGTTTTCAAGAGGTTGATGAATTAAGGCTCTTAAGGGTGATTTCATTTTGTATATCTTACTATTATAGGTATGTTACTCTTCCCTCAATGTTAATTTTGTAAAAGCATGAGTTTTAAAGTATTGTTCTGCTTTATGTTGGTTTTGAAACAAGAGTTGGGGATTTTGAATATTTATGAATTGAACAATGTTTCTCATGGTTTATATATGATTTCCATGATTTAAATATAGTTTTGAACTTATGGGTGCATGGGTATGATGAATGAACTAGAGAATTGTGATGTTACCAAACTTATGATTTTTGAAGTGGTTATAACCCCAACCGCATAATGTGAAATTTGTTTTAATTGTGAGAACTATGGAAATCTGTAAAATTGAATGAGTCTTGAACTATTGCATGATATAAATAGGGATATGAAGTACAATCGTATAATTTAATGAATAAAGGGAGTCGGTGACCCCCTCCATATATTAATGAACAAAGGGAGCTATTCTCTCCAAGTTAATGGGAATTATTTTAGCATCTTGTTATTACCTTGCAAGTATAGTTGGTATGATGATACCAACAATGTATACCTTAATGTGTAATGTGGTTATGTGAATGGGAATGTGTGATACTTATTTTAATTGGGCTCTAATAAGAGTTGTGTAGCTAAGTCCTGTGGAGGTCTGAGTGGCCAATACTGGAAATCGCATTTGCCGATGAGCGGGTCTAAGTGACCAGGAAGGTTCAAGTCCCCCTTACTATTATTTCATGATTAGGGAGGTTCGAGTCCCCCATAAATCATTATATGATCGGGGGCTTAAGTCACCTTAGTATATGTTGGGAGGTATGAGTCCCCCATGTGCATATATATGAGATTATTCTCTGGTACGTGCGGCTAGAGCTTGGGCCTATATAGCCCGTAGGCACTATTATATGAGGTTAAGCTACACAATCCAGGGTAAAGTTTTGAAAATGCATGTTAAGAGTTGTTCCCTATCCCAATATGTAATATATGTGTGTGTGTGTGTGTCTATGCATTTGATTATGTGCATTGGTTTTTGAATAATTTAAAACTGTTAATCATGTTATTATGTTATCCTTATCTCTGAGTTACATGCTCGAGTTCACCCTGCTAATCATCATTGAACGTTGTATTCCCATTTGATATAGGAATTGATCATACATATACTCCTTTTGCTTAGTGACTTGGATTTGAAATTAGCTAGCGAGTCAGATTGAAATGGTGAGCTTTCATACTTTGGAAGATCCTATTTTATGATTTTGGTTTCCTTTACATTTTAACTATTCCTTTGAATTTGGTTTTGGCTATTGTCGGGGGCGTGTCCCTACACTTTAATTTTGGATCACTGTTTAGAAGGCTTTGTTTGGACTACTATGGCTATTGGGCGATGTCGGTCAATCATTTGGCCGATCATCAGTGGTTGGTTATGGATATTTATTTAGAACTTTCTTAAGCTATTGTACGTATCTTATTATATGTTCAAAATTCTTCTGACATTGTTGTGTGGTTTGTTTATTTTATATTGGTACAGTGGGTGATATCTGGTCCACGTGGGACTTAAGATACCCATCATAGCCAGGCCCTGGTTTGGGTGGTGACGAAGGTGGTATCAGATCCCTGTTGAGTAGAGTCTCTTTTATGGGTGTGTAGAACGCCATACTTATAAGGGAGAGGCTATAAGACATTTAAGAATGATTCCCTTTCTTGTTGTTCTATTTCAAATGATGGAGTCTAAGGTCTTGAGTCTCTCTAATTCTCTGTGTTCACTTTTCATATCATGCCTCCCAGATGCTCTAAAGCTCATGAAAACTCCTTTGTCCTACTTAAGGATAATGTTAATGGGTCACGTCTTGCTTATAGGGTACAGACCCGGTCTAGGGTTCTAGTTTATGATTTCCCTTTTGTAGTTCCACCAGTCCCCTATAGTCCTCCTCGAGCTCCTCAAGTTGATGTGTCGAATACAGAATTTTGTCAATCTACATGTAGCTTCTGTTACTCCATTTTTAAGGCCACGACGGTTAGCCAGTTTATGAGGTTGAGTCCTCCAACTTTTACTGGTGTTACAACAGAGGAAGATCCTCAAAGTTTTCTAGATGATATGGAGAAGATCTTTTGGGTTATGCATGCTACTAATGTAGAGGGGTGGAATTTGTAGCCTATCAACTGAAGGATATAGCATACTAATGGTATGAGGAAAGGTAACATTCTAGGGGAGATAATGTCAAATCTGCACTATGGGTTTATTTTTCTATTGAATTTTTAGACTTCTTCTTTTCTCGATAGTTGAGGAACACAAAGCAGAAGAGTTTGTTAATATGGAGCAAGAAAGGATGATGATTAAGGAATATGCCTTGAAATTCAATCAGTTGTCCTGCCATGCTCCTGAGTTAGTGTCTAGCATTAGGGTTTGAATGAGGAAATTTGCTTCTGAGTTATTTAGAGAGTAAGACTACCTTATTGAACAATGATATGGACATCTCCAGATTGATTATGTATATGCAGCAGTTTGAGAAAGAGAAGAAGAAGTAGGCAGAGATAGAGAAAAGATAGAATAAGAAGTTTAAATTCTCTGATTAGGGTAAAGGACAGCAGTAGAGTGGTAGAGATGGTGGAAAGTGGTCTAAAAAGAAGTGGGAAAGTTTTGGTTTCTACTCTGCTCCTTATCTGAAGTTGTTGGGTGATCGTCATTCTCGGTATGATAGTGGGTTCAGGGCACAAGGTGCCAAATCTTAGGCTGGTAGGGTTCAGTTTTCTCCATTATATCCTTCTTGTAGATTCTAAGGATAGGTGCACTGTGGATTTTTTAAATAAAGGAGGAATAGGTGTTTTAAGTGTGGTCAAATTGGTCACTTTCATAGGGATTGTCCTTCTAAGGTTGCTTCAGGGGAAAATAAGATTCATGTCATCACTTCATAAGCCCATACACCAAAGGGTGCCGCTTCTGCTTCCAGTACTGCCACTGGCCAAAATTTCTTGTATGCCCCCCGCCAGGCCACTAAGGCATCCCCCGATGTCGTCACTAGTGTGTTACAACTCTTTTCTCATGATTTGTATTTCTTGCTTAATCTAGGGTCTACTCTTTCTTATGTTACCAAATTTATGGTTGTGCATTTTGGTTTTGATCCAGAATGTATCACTGATCTCTTTTCTATTTTTACCCCGATGGGGACTGTTGTTTCTAGGAGAATTTATAGGGGTTGTGTGGTGCCAATTGGTGGCAGGGAGACTGTAGTAGATCTGATAGAGTTAGTAATGGTTGATTTTGATGTCATATTGGGGATGGACTGGTTTCATTCATGTTATGCCTTCTTAGATTGTCAAATCCATAAGGTCATGTTTAAATTCCCTAATGATCTGGTCATTGAGTGGGAAGGGGGTTCTCTAGTTCTTAAGGGAAGATTCATATCATATCTTAGAGCTCAAAAATTGATTTCCAAGAGATGTCTTTATCATTTGGTTTGGGTTAAAGATTTTAACTCAGAGGATCCTTTCTTGCATTCCATTATCGTGGTTGATCAATTCCCTAAGGTTTTTCCTGATGATCTTCCTAGAGTACCTTCCAACAGGGAAATTGACTTTGGATTAGTCTTGTTTTGGACACTCATCCTATCTCAATCCCTCCTTATAAAATGGCTCTGGCTGAGTTAAAGAAGCTCAAGGAGCAGTTGAAAAACCTTCTTAATAAGGGTTTTATCTATCCTCGTGTGTCTCCATGGGGTGCTCCAATTTTATTCGTGCATAAGAAGGATGGTTCCATTCAAATGTGCATCAATTACCATCAATTGAATAAGGTTACGGTGAATAATAAATACCCTCTTCCTCGGATTAATGATTTGTTTGATCAGCTTCTGGGTGTTAGAATTTCTTTAAGATTGATCTTAGGTCTAGTTATCATCAGCTAAAGATTAGGAAGATAGTTATCCCTAAGACTGTTGTCTGAACCTGGTATGGTCATTATGAGTTCTTAGTTATATCTTTTGGTTTGACTAATGCCACGGTGGCATTCATGGACTTAATGAATAGGATCTTTAATTAGTTTTTGGATTGGTTCATTATCGTGTTAATAAATGATATTTTAGGGTATTCTAAGAGTAAGGCGGATCATGCCAATCACCTCCATATTGTATTGCAAACCTTGAAAGATCATCACTTGTATGCTAAGTTCTTAAAGTGCGAGTTTTGGTTAAAGGTTGTTACTTTTTTGGGTCATTTTATTTCTAGTTAAGGGATCATGATGGACCAACAGAAAGTTGTAATGGTTAAAAAGTGGTCTAGGCCCACGACTCCAATTGATATTCAGAGCTTCTTGGGTTTAGCCGATTAATATAGGAAATTTGTGGAGAGTTTCTCGACCATAGCTTCCCTGCTGACTAAGTTGAACTAGAAAAAGGTGAAGTTCTTGTGGTCTGATGCTTGTG
Organism: Capsicum annuum; assembly: GCF_002878395.1. NCBI lineage: Eukaryota > Viridiplantae > Streptophyta > Magnoliopsida > Solanales > Solanaceae > Capsicum > Capsicum annuum. Next base: position 115,106,629 of record NC_061116.1, on the reverse strand, counting down.
AGGGTAGTTTTAAGAAGCTAAAAGATAAGTTGACTTCATGTCCTATTTTGACTCTTCTTGAAGGCACTGATAGTTTTGTTTTCTATTGTCATGCATCCCATATGGGACTTAGTTGTGTGTTGATGCTGCATGGTAGGGTGGTGGCCTATACTTCTAAGCAATTGAAATTTCATGAGAAAAATTATCCGACTCATGACCTAGAGTTTTTGGCTGTGGTGTTTACATTAAATATTTGGCATTACTATTTATATGAAGTCTATGTAGATGTCTTTTCTGATCATAAGAGCCTGCAATATGTGTTCACCCAGAAGAAGTTGAATCTCAGGCAGAGGAGGTGGCTTGAGTTGCTGAAAGACTATGACATAAGTCTCCACTACCACTCAAGTAAAGCTAATGTGGTTTCTAATGCTCTTAGAAGGATATCCATGGGGAGTCTAGCTCATGTAGATGTGGATAAGCAGGAGTTAGTGAAAGATATTCACTATTTGGATAACCTTAGAATTCATCTCTTAAACTCTGAGGATGGTGGTGCGTTTGTGCAAAAGGTGGCAAAGTCATCCCTTGCTGCTGAAATAAAGGAAAAGCAGGTATTGGATCCTGTCTTAGTGAAGAATAAAAGGGATGTGGGGCAGCAAAATATTGTAGCTTTTAATATTGATGGTGATGGTATCTTGAGGTACTAAGGCAGGTTATGTGTTCCCAATGTAGATGGGTTGAGAGAGAGGATCTTGGTTGAGGTCCAAGATTCGCGTTATTCCATTCATCTCGGTTTGACTAAGATGTATCACGATCTTAAGGAAATTTATTGGTGGAACAATATTAAGCAAGATGTGGCCAATTTTGTGGCTAATGCATGGTGTGTCAACAAGTGAAGGTTGAGCACTTGAGGCCTGGTGGATTTACTTAAGATATTGAACTACCGGTGTGGAAATGGGAGATAATTAATATGGATTTTGTTACCGGTCTTCCTTGATCTCGGAATCAGTTTAATTCAATTTAGGTCATCATTGATAGGATAACTAAGTCTGCTCATTCTTGCTAGTAAGGACTAATTATTCGGCAGAGGATTATGCAAAGTTGTTCCTCCAAAGATTATGAAGTTGCATGGGGCACCTGTTTCTATCATGTTGGATCATGGTACACAGTTCTCATCATATTTTTGGCATTTATTTCAGAGAGACTTAGGAACTAAGGTTAGCCTTAAAACTGCTTTCCACCCGCAGTCAAATGGAAAAGCAGAAAGAATTATTTATACTTGGAAAGATATGCTTCAGGCTTGTATGATTAACTATGGTGGTAGTTGGGTTGATCATTTTCTTCTTATAGAGTTTATGTATAATAATATCTACCACTATAGTATTGGATGGCTCCATTTGAGGAAATGTACAGTAGAAGTTGTAGATCTCCTATTGGGTAGTTCAAGGTTGGTGAGGCAGAGATATTTGGCCTGGATTTGGTGCACAAAGTGATGAAGAAGTTGAAGGTGATTTGGGATAGACTTAAAATCTTCCTAAAGTTGCCAAAAGTACTATGCGGATATGAGGCGCAGGGAGTTAGAATTTAAGGTTCGCGATTGGGTGTTCTTGAAGGTATCTCGCATGAAGGGAGTAATGCGACTTGGAATAAAGGGTAGCTCAGACCCCGGTATGTCAACCCGTACTTGGTCTTAAAGAGGTTTGGTAGTTTTACATATGAGTTAGAGTTGCCTCCTAGTTTGAGCTCCATTCATCCGGTGTTTTATGATTCGGTGTTGAGAAAGTGAGTGGGTGATCCTTCTATGGTTATTCCTTTGGAGGAAGTAGGTATTTCAAATTCCTTATCATATAAGAAAGTCCCAGTTGAAATTTTAGATTGGCAAGTTCATCGATTATGGATGAAGGACGTAGCTTTGGTAAAGGTTATATGGAGGAACCAAAAAGGTTGAAGGGGCTACTAGCAAAGCTGAAGAGGACATGTAGTCCAAGTATCCATTCTTGTTTTCCACTCTGAATAATCATGTTTAAGGTATGAGTTATTCTTAACATCTTTGTTTTCTAACTTTGTTAAAGAAAAGAGTGATTTCCTTGGAATCTTTATTTTCTGAGTTTATTAGAGGTAAGAGCAGAGGTATATAGAGTCAAATCGTGCTACCAATTGCCTTGACCTATCATTAGAGGATGAATGATCCAAGTGAGGGAGAATTGAAACACCTCAGATTTTGGCCCTTGAAAATTTCTAGAGCTTTGAGCTCACTGCCCTAGTTACGACTAGACCCTATGAGTCGTAGGGTGTCTTAATGAGTCATAATCAAATTAGTAAGCTTGTGTCTTAATTTTGCTCTGAGTATAAGTAGCTCACATCGTAATGATATGTTAGGTGTAATCATAGAGTGTCCAATGAAAGTCACAATTTGGATTCTGTATTGACTTCAACTGGACCTTAAGAGTCGTAGGGTCCCATTACGAGTGGTACCATTGAGTTGTATGTATAATAGTGTAGGGGGCCTTGGTGGTACTACCTTAATTACGACTCGAGGTGATGAGTTGTAAGCAATTTTGATGAGTCAAGGGGTTAACTCGCAGTCAAAGGCGACACTTTTTCAGCTTTTAAGTTGAGGGCATTCTGGATATTTACCCTCTTAACCAAATAGAAAACCACGTCTTACATCTTAGAAACTATCTAAGTAACTTCACAAATACTCCCGAATCCTCAAGGTTATGAACACTTAAGGTTTTCAAGAGGTTGATCAATTAGGGCTCTCAAGGGTGATTTCTCTTTGTAAATCTTTCTATTATAGGCATGTTACTCTTCCCTCATTGTTAATTTATTAAAAGCATGAGTTTAGAGTATTGTTCATGGGATGTTTTATGTTGGTTTTGAAACAATAGTTGGGAGGTTTGGATATTATGAATTGAACAATATTTCTCATGGTTTATATATGATTTCCATACTTTAGATATTGTTTTGAACTTGTGGGTGCATGGGTATGGTGACTATACTAGAGAATTATGATTTTCCCAAACTTGTGATTTTGGAAGTGGTTATAACCCCAACTCCATAATGTGAAATTTGTTTTAATTATGAGAACTACGGGAATTTGTAAGACTGAACGAGTCTTGAACTATTGCATGATATAAAAATATATTTGAAATACAATGGTATTGTTTAATGAACAAAGGGAGTTGTTCTCTCTAAGTTAATAGGAATTATTTTGGCATGTTGTTGTTACCTTGCAAGTGTAGTTGGTATAAAGATACCCACAATGTATGCCTTAATATGTAATGTCATTAAATGAATGGGAATGTGTGATACTTGTTTTAATTGGGCTCTAATAAAGGTTGTGTAGTTGAGTTATGAAAGTGGAGGTCTGAAAGACCAATACTGGAAATTGCATTTGCCGATGCAGGGGTCAAAGTGACCAGGGAGGTTCGAGTCCCTCTTATAATTATTTCATGATTAGGGTGGTTAGAGTCCCTTGTAAATCATTATATGATCGGATGCTTAAGTCACCTTAGTATATGTTTTGAATTACAAGCCCCCCATGTGCATATATATGATACTATTCTCTGGTTCGTGCGGCTACACGTACTGGGGCCCGACCATGGGGTAAGAGTTTCGGCCCATATATCCTGTGGGTAATATTATATGACGGCTAAGCTACACAATCTAGGCTAAAGTTTTGAAAATGAATGTTAAGCCTTGTGCCCTATCCCAGAATGTGATATATATATATGCATTTGATTATATGCATTGGTTTATGAATGATTTTAAACTATTGATCATGTCATTATATTATCCTTATCCCCGAGTTACATGCTAGAATTCACGCCGCTTACCATCTTTGGACGGTGTATCCCATGCGATGCAGGAATTGGTCACATGTCTACTCCTCCTGCCCAATGACTTGGTTTTGGGTCGCTAGTGAGCCAGATTTTAGTTTCATTTACATTTCATGATTTTGGTTTTCTTTACATTTTGACTATTCCTTCGGATTTGGTTTTGGCTATTGTCGTGGGCATTGTTGCACCCAAGTGCACACGCAAGTGTACGTGGTCTCACTAAGTAGTAAAGTTGTCCTTATAATCCAAGTATCGATCCCACAAGTACTGGTGTTAAGAAACTATCAAATTTCAGTTCACAATTGAGATTAATTTGATGTGAAAGTAACCAAAAGATTTTGTGAGTTGTGAATCTAAAACAAAGTAAACAATGCGGAAAAGTAAGTGCTTGGACAATCAATAAAGAGAAACTCGGGGTTAAAGTACAGCGAACAATCATACTGAGTTATTGAACTTCATTGGTTAGATTGGTTTTCTTGGTTTTTATGCACGAGGTTGATTTTATGATCATGTCTTTTGATCCTCTAATCACCTATCTAACTTAGCTCCACAACTACATCATTGAGAGGGGATGTAAGAACTAAGTTAAAGGCATTTATATTTCATCCCGTAGTGGACCAAATACGGCATATAGGTATATCTATATCCTAGATGCTAATTCAAATCCCTTATTTTATAAACGAATAAGAACCTTACTCTATTTACCCCTACATTCTATCCTTTTGTTCCTCCTCTTAGGCTCACAAGATCACAATAGGTGTATTTTAAGGGAATCCTTAAAATAGTTATAAAAAGGATAAATAAACAATCAAATATGATAAGCAATCAAAACTAAATCAATTCAAAGCAATAGTAATCATGTTCCTGGCCTTAACCCCAGAAAGTGGGCTTTTAGCCACTCATGGACATAACCGTAATCACCATAATTGAATACATGATAAAATACATAAATAAACTAAATAAAAGAAAGGAAAACCCTAGTTGAAGTGTTTTCCAGCCCCACTCCAAGTTTCAAAGTTGTCCAAGCTGTCTAACATCAAGTTCAAGTGTCCTATTTATTGGAGGACAATTTGGCCATTGGTGGAATAGGGTCCGTGATGCACCCATCATGCACACATTGGAAAGTCTTCTTATCGTCTAAACTTGTCTGGTGCACTTGTCCTTCCATCCAAAGCCTTGTGGTGTTGTTTATACTTGATTTATAGATTGTATATCCTCCATATATCATCAAAATCAACTCACCAAGCATCCTATAGCATCAAATACCATGGATTCGAGCTCAAAACAACACAACATTCAAGACAATGAACTAAAGAACTAGTTTTGCCTATCTTGATCTTCAACTTATTGTACGACTCTTGGATTGATTCAATTAAACTTTGAACACTATAAAAAATTTGATCCATATATAATTACATAGTAATAACCTTAGGAACTCATTATACACATTAGAATCCATCGCGATTAACTAGAACAACACCTAGCTCAACCTAGTAACACTAGTTTTCTCGTTTTAATTCTAAGTGACCCAATTAAGCAAAAACTTGTTTGAGATACACCTTAAACATTGTAATTAAATACTTAAACACTTAGAATCTCTTTTATATCCTTGTTAATACATTAAGCACACAAGCTGTCTTCAAAACAAGGCTAAATAAGCTCAGATAACAATACTGAGGTGTGATAACGCTCAACTTACATGTCAATTTATATGCAAGGCGGTCGTCGTCAATATATTTACCCAACTTTGGAGTTGGGATTGAATCAACGAGGAACGATGTGAGTGGATATCAAATTAATTCAAAATGATAGATACAAGTTAAATTCAAACCAATGATACAAAAACATAAAATGGTGGAGGTAGGATCCTACACTAGTATTTCTTTTTGGGCTTTTCTAGTATAAATTCGGGGCTATGAATAATCAGAGTTTTAAAAATTGAGCATGGATCTTGGGATTATGCACTACTAAGGGAGTGACATATGGGTGTTAATCATCAACATCAATTTAGTAAATTAAATATGAGTAGGCTTGGTTATAGATTTTGATGCTAGTCTTTCAACAAAACACCAAACTTTCCCCCATTGATTCTTTCGAATACCTAATAGGTGTGTTCAGCAATTGGTGACCACAATCTCAATCTAGGCATCCCTATTTATAGGATGATACCCACGGCATAGTCAAACTCACATTCACCCCTATGTTTAAGATAGTGAAAATTTAGCAAACTACACACATAACTGTATATCATTGTTTTAGTCTCCACATCCCTCTTTCGGGGATGATATGGATTCCTAAAGTTCACCCAAAACCCTTCTTTCAAAGATGTCCTTGAACTTTATAGATCTTGGAGCTTCCACTCATCAAACCTATGTGGGTATTTGGGGCTTTCACCCATCAAATCCCAAAAAAAAAATAGCATAGCAATGATAAAACCCACAAATATGAACTACCATATAGATGCTAACATTAACAATCTACACACACTTAAACCCCTAGTCACAAATAACCCCAAGAGGGAGATTTAGCTACACATAAGATAAATAAGCACAGATATGCCTATAATATCCATTGAAATAACTTGTTGAAGAATTAAGTGAATGCTACTTCAAACTTGGCACTCCCACAATATCAACTATGGAAGTGAGAAAATCTTTCACTTACAAAGTCTCAAATGTATTCTTCACACAAAATTTATACAATATTTTATTCTCCAAAAATGAAGGATATAAATTCTAGAGCTAAAACCTAAAAAAAATAGGGAAGATAGTTTTTTTCCAAATAAAGGGTTTGGGTCATTCCGTCATTTTGTTCAACTTGGTATCAGCACGTGTAATTACAAATTTTCCCTTGGGATAATTTCCTCTGCTAGGCTACGATCGTGCAAGTCTGGTTGCGATCACAGATACGTGACGACGATTAACATTAGCTACCGTGATTAAAAGACTTTTGCCTGACCGCCGCGATCGCGGTCGATAGTCTGCGACCGTGGTACTTAAGGCTCTTTTACTCCAAGTCTTCAATAACACTTTTCTTTCTCCCTTTTGATCATTTTACACTCCAATCCACATCTTTTGATCTCCTCAACTCTATGCCTGCAAAGAGTGGATATTGGCGTAGCTAACTACAAATTTGTCTCATTTACTCATTCAAAATAAGGTAATGTGCACGAATAATGAGTGCGAATGAGGGGTAAAATCACCACTCAGCAACACCCCCAACTTAAAACATTTGCTTGATCTCAAGAATCATTATCTCTAACCATGAGATACAATCATTTAAGCCCAAACTTTATGCCTTAAATATCACAATGACCTCAACTTTAGTCGCAACCACAAGTAGCTCATTGCATATGTGCTAAGCTAGTTTCACAACACCTCTCATCATAAGATGCACTATCAAAAGAAACACAAGACTTCAAAGATCAATCAAGCAACAACCACTAATGCTCTAGAAGTGACTCACCTTTTGACTAAAACTAAGTCATACTCTATTTTCCTCATCGCTCGAAAGGTGACAAAATCACCCACCTCAACTTGTTTCATATTCCATCCTCGCAAGAAAAAGAATTTGATACACCGAGCTACAAGATACTCAATACAGAGTTTTAGATGTCCAACTCTCTCCCTCGCAAAAGAAATCTCCATGCAACAAGTATCATACCATATGTTTTCCCCTATTTTCAATCGCCACTATAAAGAAAGTAAATAATCAGATATTTTAAAGAACTTTCTAAGCTTGTAACGTAGGTTCGGGTTAGGGTAGGATACCATTTAGGAATAATATGGCTATAGCCTTCCTTGAACATCTATATCACCTTTTATAATTCTTCCTTTTTTTACTAAGGTCTAGTCTTCTTTATTTTCTTTCTTTTTTATTCTTACAATTCACTTTCTCTGTTCACCATTTTTCTTTAATTTCTTTTTCTAGCAACTTACATGCAATTCATTCCTTTGTTGGGTCCTTTTTTTTCTAAACATTTGTTTTCATCACTTAGGCACATTGGGCATTTTACTAACACTTCGTGGCTCCAAACTTACTTCCATCACTTTCACCACCCCAACTTAAGCTTTAAGCCCCAAGTTGAATTTTCAAGTTCAAGGAGGGTACGGTTCAAAAGAGGGATAAAAAGAATAGAACACAACTTGTAATTAGTTTGCCAAAGAAAGGTCTAAAGGCTCAAAGTAGGTACTAGGGATTACAATCATGCACAGAAAGTATTTTTAGGCTAGAGTGGGTTCCAAGGTCACAAGGATGACCTAAGGTCATTTATCCAACCACATACAATCAAAATTAGTTTTGAAAATCTAACGGGGCAAGTTCTAGATAACACAAGTCTACAAGATATGAATACCAAAATCTTACCACACGTGGCATGCAAAATTTGCCAAGAGAGTTAAAATGTCCCTCCCATGAAAGACAAAGGTAGAGTATTTATCACTATTTACAAGTCAACAATTTGCATAGCCACAAAAAGAGAAAAATATTTATTGCAACATTACTCATGTCCAAGTCCTTGACTTTTCAAAAATTTTTTATGGAGAGGGTTTCTTGTTTTGCAATAACACTATGCACACTTTGCTAAACTATGGCTACAACCAAAGACTTAGTCTCACATCTTGGCTCAAAATGAGCTAACTACCCATATGGATACTCAGACTTCACCAATAGTGTACAAAGTGACCCAAACTTTTACAAAATAAAATGCCACAGGTACTCAGACTTCCCTTGCATTCCTGACACTCATGCTATGGGTACTTAAAATTCCCCTGCACCTATGTCTCAAAAATCAAACATGATATTTTACCCTTCGGAATATCGTCACTTAATCCTTCACATAGAAAAGCTTGTTATGCATCATCCAAATCAAAATAGAACTAAAGTACAAAAAGGAAAATTATAAATGCAGTGTCTTAACTGCAAGTGTAATCAAGAAAAAGTCAAAGGGTCTCCCTGAACATGCATCATGAGTTGCTCGTTCCTATTGACTCTGTATCCTCACCACCATCCTCAGTATTTAACCACTTAGCAGGTGCTTTGTCATCACTATCAAGCTTGGAAAAATGGAGTTTAGCATTAGGATTGAGGGCCTTTTACAGGCCTATAATCCTTTCCACATTTTGTTGAAAAATTTGTCTTTTTTCTTCTCTCTTTTTAAAATCTTCTCATATGACGCCTTAAGGTCCCTATAAGATACAACCAAGGTTGAATAAGCTCTCTCTAGGTTGGCTACTGTAGCACCCTGTGTCTCTTATTCCTCTATGTCTTTCTCATAATATACAATGGACACATATGAATGATGCCTTGTCAATGGCTTCCCCAGTCCTTGAGGTAAACCTGCTAATATGTCTCTGATAGCCCTGACATCAACACCTAAATCATCTAAGGGCCCAGTGGTGGATGGCCTACAAGATTCAGGCTCCTCAGTTGTTTACTTGTTTGAGTCAACTTTTTATTTCTTATTGAGCCCAAGTGTACCTTATCCTTTTATTTTGAGTGGAGAGATGCAGGGACTTAGTTTTACCCAGGTATCTATAGGATACTCTTCCACCCCTGCATTTATGCATAATTTAGTAATAAGAGAAGGGAAGGGAAGAAGTGTACCACCCTAAATCTTATATTGCCTCTATTCTTTAAGTATAACATGGCCCATATTTAGACCAATGCCAGTCATCAAGTGGGCTACCATGCGAATTTGCAACTCAATGACAGACGTCATGTGGGTAAATGGTAAGACTCTGCTGCAGATAATGTGCAAGAAAATTTTTGCCTCCGATGAGAATTTATGTATGGAGATCCCTCTTTTGGTAGCAGCCTAGGAACCCTCTCTATTTGGGCAAAGAATGATGGCCATCTAGTTTTCTAGCTCATGGCCCTTTGCTTCAAGGGCTACCATGTCAGCATCCTATAACACATGCACTTCATCAACCTGTTGCACTCCAAAATGTACGTTCCTTCCTCGAATCTTTATTATTGGGTTTGCAAGAGAGATAGCACTCAAATTTGCATAAAAACCCCACATCCATTGCTCGTTTGACTAATAAGGATTTAGGGCAAAGCATATATACCCGAAAGTAGCAAGCCTATCAAAAAAATCCTTGATATTGTTCTAGAACCCTATCGATGCACACGTCTCTCTCCAATAATAATTTGACTCTTAGAAGGTCATTGTTGCATTGTCTTTAGCATTCTGGGGCCATGAATCAGATGTGGTTGTAATATCCCATTTTGAATATTGGGGCAATACTAGTGTTATCATACCAACAACATGCTAGACCAATCAGATAAACTCATATGGTAGTATTATGGGTGGTTTTAGGGGCTATTAAGGGTGTGCAAAAATTTTAACATTTGCCAGAATCCTCTCTAAGGTATGGCGATCATGAAGCGTTGACTGCAACTGTGGTGGCATGATCGCGGTCATCAAGACCGCGATCACGGTACCTAAGACCAGGTATGACAATTTCTGCACGGTGTTTAGAATGCAATTATAACCCCAATCCCTCATTTCAACTAGGCATTGTAGCATTATAATCAATAAAGTCGAGCCTATTGTGTGTGATTGTAGCCCTAAAATTTGAAATAAATCAAACTACACGCATTGGGTTATTCAATCAAACACATGGAGTACACGATTACTTTAACCTTTTAAAGCTCAAACTTGGGTACTCAAGACTTCCCCATTAGTGTGTACACCAACTATAATAGCCAACCACAGTGAAAATTACAACCACACATGTAATTAGAAATGCAATTACTATTTTAGGCCTTTATCTACAATACAAGTTCTAAACATGCAATTTCATATCCAAACCAGAGAAAGTTTGACCACTTATCGATTTAGGTGATATAAACTGGTGAATTGATTCTTGGGTATACAATAAAATGCCAAATATTAGAGAGGATTGTGAAAGAAATTGAGAGAGGATAGTAGGGGAAATAGGCAGTCGAATGGTCTTTTATACTAAATTGACCTCAATTGCGGTCCCAGTTCCACGATTGTGGTTATTTGGCTTTTGCATTTCCGGTGGAACAGACCATGATTGTGATAATTAAGACTAAACAACCAGGTTTTATGTATTTCCTACTCAATCCAAACTCGGTAATTTCATACATTTCTATCTCAACTTCGATCAAAATGCCTCATAGTACCACATTTTAGGAATTATGCATGCTCAAAAATCAAAATCAAAATCTACCCTAGCATGCATAAATAAAATAATATACACCACTTTTCATGGCGTGATGGGTTTTCTCCCATTGAGCGCTTGGTTTAATATCATAGCACGATGCCTCTACTTCTTTCTTTTATATTTCTATTTAGAAAATTTGAATCTTCATCCCAGCTTTCATTCAATATGCAAAGAGTGACAGAGGGAAATATGATTCAAGTTTTCCAAGATAAAACTTGGAAATGTGAGGAAATGGCGAGCAAGCCTCAATCTTGCCATTTTGAATACTTGAGCCTTTTACCCAACTTTACATCGATCTTCCTGATTGGATCCATAGGTAAAAGGGTGTACATCAATATCTTATTCTTTGTACATGGAAAATTGAAATCCTTGGCCTTTGATAGATGGGGTTCTATGTGCTCCCTTGGAATGTCAAATCCAAAATATAGGATTTGAAATTCGCCTCCCCATAATCATATAGTTGTTCAAGGGGATGGATCCTCATCACATACTCTAAGAATAGTATTGAAAAGTGGGTTGAATGAGGTCCAATACCTAATTTTAGGTTAGCCTCCTCCGAAGCATCTTCACCCCGAAATGAAATAGAGTCATTATAAGATATTTGCTTTGATTCTTCTTTTGTCTCTAATCTCATTTCTTTTATTTTGGCTTCTTCTTCCTCATATGAGTCAGATGATTGGGAAGCTACCAAGGAGTCTTTGATACCAAGATCGTCATCATAGCATGGTTTCTCTTCTTGATATACCTCCCCTTGGGGAATAAGCATGGTAGGGATTGTTTTAAGTTTTTCTTCTTTGCCCATTACCTCCTTCTTGACACTTGTCCATTCTTGATGTATCTATTCTAGATTCTTCCCTGTTGTATCCAATCGATCCAAAATAACTAGTAGCCTTGGGTCATAGTTATTGGACTCAGTGTGTTTCTCATCCTTCGCATCATCATAAGACCTATTAATCTCATAAGAAAAACTAGCAAATCAATTAGTATAATAGGTGGAGGGGCCTTTGGAAAATCCTCCCAATGTCTATTTTGACTACCACACAAAGGACAACCGTACCACCTACTAGATCAAGATGGTGATTATGCCTCTCTCTGAGGAGCATAGTTACAATCTCTCCTTAAGTGTGTTCCGTCACAATATGAACATAGGTTGTCAAGAAAGAACTTCCAACTATCTAACTCATGAGTAGAAATAAAATAAAATCTACCTATAAAGAAAATCGCAAACACGTAAATACAAGCTTGAATTCAAGAAAGTAAACTAAAATTCCAAAATAACTTCATACGCGAAATTGTTCCCCGTCAATGATGTCATATTTTATAACGCTCAACTTACACGTCAATTTAAGTACGAGGTGATTATCTTCAATATATTTACCCAACTTTGGAGTCGGGGTCGAATCCTTGAGGAACAATATGAGTGGTGATCCAATCAATTTGAAATGATAGATAAAATAGGATAGATAGGATCCTACACTAGTATTTCTTTTTAGTTTTTTCTAGTATAAATTTGGGGCTATGAATATTTAGAGTTTAAACAATTGAGTATGGATCTTAGGATTATGCACTACTAAGGGAGTGACATGTGGGTGTTAATCATCAACATCAATTTAGTAAATCAAATATGAGTAGGCTTGGTTCTAGATTTTGATGCTAGTCTTTCAATAAAACACCAAAATTTCACCCATTTATTTTTTTGAATACCTAATAGGTGTGTTCAACAATTGGTAACCACAACCTCAATATGGGCATCCTTATTTCTAGGATGATACCCATGGCATAGTCAACCTCATATTCACCCTTATGTCTAAGATAGTGAAAATTTAGCAAACTACATATATAATTATCTATCATTGCTTTGGTCTCCATATCCCTCTTTTTAGGATGATATGGATTCCTAAAGTTTACCCAAAACCCTTTTTTCGAAGATGGCCTTAAACTTTCTAGAGCTTGGAGTTTTCACTCATCAAACCCATATGGATATTTGGGGCTTTAACCCATCAAATCCCAATCAAAATTGCATAGGAATGATAAAACTTATTAACATGAACTACCAAATAGATGCTAACATTAACAACCCACACATACTTAAACCCCTATTCACACATAATCCCAAGAGGGACATTTAACTACATATAAGATAAATAATCATAGATATATCCATAATCTCCACTGAAATAACATGTAGAAGAACTAAGCGAATGTTACTTCAAACGTAGCTCTCCCACAATATCAATAATGGTAGTGAGCAAATGATCTACTTAGAAAGTCACCAATGTATTCTTCACCCAATATTTTTACAATATTTTCTTCACAAAAAATGAAGGCTATGAAGTCTTGAGCTAAAACCTAAAGGGATTGGGAAAGATAGCCTTTATCCCTATCAAGGGTTTGGGTCATTTTGTTCAATTTGGGATCAGTATATGTAATTACAGATTTGATCTTGGGCTGATTTTGTTTGCTAGGCCGTGATCACGCAAGTCTAGCTACGATCGCAAATATACGACCGTGGTTGGAAGATATTTGCTTGACCACCACAATCACAATCGATAGTCCAAGACTGAGGTACCTGAGGCTCTTCTGCTCTAAGTCTTATGCTATACTTTTCTTACTTCTTTTTTATCATTTTACGCTCTAATCTATATCTTTTGATCTCCTCAACTTTATGCCTGCAAAGATTAGATATTATTGTATCTAACCATAAATTTATCTCATTTATTCATTCAAAACAAGGTAATGTGCATGAATAATAATGTGAATGAGTGGCAAAATCACCACTCATCAAAGTGCATAAATCCACCTCAGATTAGTCATGTCCTGAGACATTATTGATATTCAGTGTTAGATCACTATTTAGAAATCTTAATTTAACTACTATGGCTATCAGGCAGTATCGGTCGATCATTTTGCCGATCTTAGGTGGTTGGTAATTGACATGTATTTTGAACTTTTTAAGTTATTGTATTCTATCTTATTATATATTTTTAATTCAGCCATCCTTAGGGTATGGTGTCTTTAGTTTGGTTTGGTGCATGGGGTGATCTTCGGTCCATGTAGGACTTGAGATACTTGTCACGGCCAGGGCCTGATTTGGGTCATTACAATTTAGCTCAGTCGGTCGATTATGCCTACTGAGTACCCATGGTTTTGTACTAATACTACACTTCTATACCTTTTTTGTGTAGATCCAAGTACTAGTTGCCTCCATTATTTGACATTCGTGTTGCGTTGATTTCTGTAGATAGGGTGAGCTCTTGAAGTGAGAGTCACTCATTTCCCTTTATCTTATTTATATTTGGTCGTTAGCTTCAAGACAAACTGTGTTACCTATTTTAGATACATGGGTTGTATTTGTAGTTGCTCTTGTACTGGTTCTACCAGATCATTGGATGGTATCTATGTATTGACTATATTTTATTTATTCCTAATACCCTATTTTATTTACAAGTTGAACTTGCTGTTTTTCACCTTATGGGAATTTTCTACCATGTTAACCTATTATGTCTAACTTTGGGTTACAATTTGGCTTACCTACTTGCGGGATAAAGTATGTGCCATCATGACTAATAAATTGAGTTGTGATAAATTGGTATCAGACTCTAGGTTACACCGGTATTATTTGTACAAGAGTAAGTATCTAGTAGAGTCCTGCGGATTAAAATAATAACATTTGTTTCCTATATTTAGGAGGCTATAGGACATTCTTAGGAATCCTTCACTTCTTTCACTTATTTTATGTTAAGTGTCTAAGTTTGTTCATAAGATATTTCTTTGGCTTCACTCCTTTGCAAATGGCTAGGGCGCGTGCTACCGCTACATGAGATGAGGGTCTCGAGACCGATCCTAGGGATCTTATTCCTATTTGTGGACAACCTTAAGATGTGTCCCTAGTTAGGGGAAAAAATAGAAGTCCTCCACCAAACCCTATTCCCTCCTGAGCCAAAAATTCTTCCACCCCCGCCAACAGGGGGCCAGGACCACCGTAGGCTCTATCGAGGTTTATTTCTTCTTTGTTGCTTAGAGATACTTTGGTTCAGCTTTTGGGCTTGGTTGGTGGTGCACCATCTAACTATGTATTATCTATAGATTAGATTGGTAATGAGGTAAGGGTTTAACCTGTAGTTGTGGCTCCTAGAGTTAAGGTCCCTTTTATGCAGGCAGTTGCTTTTCTAGTGGTTCCCTAGCCTGCTATGTCTGCCGACGAGCAGAAGATACTGGGTAGATTCTTGAGATTAGCTTTGCCTAGGTTTTTTAGTGCACCGAGAGATGATGCGAATGAGTCTTTGATTGCTGGTAAGAATAGACTTCATAGTTTGGGCCTAGTTAAGACTCATGGTGTGTACTACACTACCTTTTTATTAGACTTAGCTGCTTGACATTGGTGGATGGGTTATCTTGATTACAGGCCAGTTGGATCTTCTCCATTAACATAGACTAAGTTCTCTGATATATTCTTACAGAAGTACATACCTCACAGACTTAGGGATCGATTGACAGATTAGTTTTTTAGATTAGAGCTGGGCTCCATGATAGCTGTGGAGTATAAGGCTCATTTTCATAAGTTGGTTAGGCATGCTATTTCTATTTTAGGCACTGAGTATGAGAGAGTTTGTTGCTTTGTGCGAGGATTAAGTCTTCTCCTTAATATGTGCACTCAAAGTTTGATAGTTGTTGGTAGGTCTTTTGTTGAGGTTTCTGATCATACTTAGGTGATGAAGGAGATACATTATGAGGCTCATGGGGGCAGCTATAAGAGGTGTAGGTATCAGGGTGGTTTTAGTGAGAGTAGTAGTAGTTCCCAACTCGAGATACCAGTTCTCATGGTAGATATCCCCCGTGTCCACTTTATTAGCCTTCGAGTTAGCCTAGTCGACTCATTTAGCTAGTGCTCTAGGTTAGTGACAGAGGTTAGTCTTGTATTAGTGACTACCCTAGTTATGGTAGTAATTAGCCTTCAAGGGGTTCATCTTTTGTTATTCCAATCGAGGTGGCTATTTTAGGTTAGCTGGATCTTTTGGTTCTAGTTCAGCTCATGTGACATGTTATAGTTGTGGGGATCGTGGCCACTATTTGCTATAGTGCCCTAATTATGGGGCAATTATTTCTTCAGGTCAAAGTGTTCCCCGAATTAGAGTAGTTTATTTTTTAGCTACAGGTAGTTCTCAAGGTCGTAGAGGTGGTCCCCAAGAGGCTTAAGGTGGTTCTCAGGTAGGTAAGATAGGAGGTCACTTAAGAGCCCAGTCAGGTAGCAAGTGTGGTCAATTGTATGCAGTACCTTCTAGACCCGAGGCTAAGTCATCGGATGTTGTTCTTATAAGTACGATTCTAGTGTGTCTTCAGTTGACCTTTGCCTTATATAATCTGGGATCCACTTATTATTTTGTATCTATTTATTATGCTCTGTGGTTAGAGTTATCTTGGGATTTATTATCCATGCCATTATATCTATCTACTATCGCGGGTGATTTTTTAGTAGTTGATCAGGTTTTCAAATAATGTTTTGTGATTTCAAAGATTTTGAAACTCATGTTCATCTTATTATATTAGACATAGTGGATTTGATGTGATTTTAGGCATGGACTAGTTATCTCACTATCATGTGGTCATGGATTGTTTAGCCAACATTGTTACCTTAGCCATGCCCGACATTCCCCTAGTCATGTGGCAGAGAGATGTTAGCCATAATTCAATGAGGATTATTTTACATATGTGTGCTAGGAGACTTATTTGATGAGTTGTACATGTTATCTTGCTTATATTCGTGATATTAGTATAAAGAGTCCATCGTTTGACTCTATTCCTGTAGTCCATGAGTTTTCTGATTTTTTCCCTACTGATATACTTGGTATACCTCCTGCCCTTAAGATTGAGTTTGTTATTGATTTTGAGCTTGGCACCTAATCTATTTCTATGAAACCTTATCGTATGGATCCTATCATGCTTAAGAAGTTGAATTCTCAACTTCAGGACCTTCTTTGTAAGGGTTTCATTAAACTGAGTGTGTCTTCTTAAGGATCTCCTGTATTGTTTGTGAAGAAGAAAGATGGCTCTATGCGGATATGTATTAATTATACATAGCTTAATAAGGTGATAGTGAAGAATTATTATCCCATGCCTCGTATTGATGACTTATTTGACTAGCTTCAGGGTGTTTAAGATCTAGTTACCATTAGTTGAGGATTCAGGTTGAGGATATCCTAAAGACAGATTTTAAGACTCGTTATGGTTATTATGAGTTTGTAAAGATGGCTTTTGGGTTGACTAATGACCTAGCCATGATTATGGATGTAATTAACTGAGTGTTCATCCTTATTTGCATTCCTTCATGATTATCTTCATTGATGGCATCCTTGTGTATTCAAGGAGTAGAGAGGAGCACACACAATATTTGAAGATTGTGCTCCATACTTTGAGAGATCATTATTTTTTCCCAAATTCTCTAAGAGTGAGTTTTGGCTTAAGCCACTGACATTCTTTGGACATGTGGTGTCTAAGGATGGGATTATGGTAGAACTGGAAAAGATTGAGGCTAATCGTGATTTGGCTAGGCCTACATCTCTGACTAAGGTTTGTAGCTTTATTTGTTTGGCCGATTATTATAGATGATTCATTAAGGGTTTTCTACCATTTCAGAACCTATGAATAGATTGACTCATAAGGAGGTTTCTTTTTAATGGTTCGAGGAGTGTGAGTTGAGCTTTAGTAAGCTCAAGAAGTTTCTCTCTTCGGTTCATATTTTGGCTCTTCCTATTATAGGTGAGGGATTCACCATATATTGTAATGCTTCTAGTGTTGGTCTAGATGCAGCAGGTTCTTGTTATTGTTTATCCTTTGAGGCATCTTAAGGTGCACGTGCAACTACCCCACTAATGTTTTAGAGTTGGCGGCAGTAATTTTCATGCTTAATATTTAGAGGCATTATCTTTATGGTGTGCATTGGTAAATTTTTGCCGATCATCATATTCTTCAGCATCTTATGACCTAGAGAGAGCTTAATGCTAAGTAGCATAGATGAATAGAGTTTTTTAAGAATTTTAATATCTCTATCTTGTATCATTTGGGCAAGGCAAATATGGTAGCAAATGCCTTGAGTCAGAAGGTAGTGTGTGTGGGTATCTTGGATTGTATTTCATTTTCTTTGGTGCAGGACATTCAGTCCTAATCCAACTTGATGGTTCACCTTGAAATTTCAGACCCTCAGAGGATTTTTGCTAGTGTTGAGGTAAGGTATTCACTATTTGAGCAGATTCGAGATCATCAGTTTTAGGATAGTAAGCTTTGCTTCCTTCATGATCATGTGCTGAGTGGTGAGTCCGAGAGGATCACCTTATGTTCTGAGGGATTTTTTAGATTTGTTGGCCCTATCTATGACTCGAGGATTGATGGTTTAATTTAGTTGATCTTGCACAAGGCTCATAACTCTAGATATTATATTCACCCCAATATAGCTAAGATGTATAGAGATTTAAGGCAGCACTATTGGTGGAGTGGTATGAAGAGATATATGGAAGACTTTGTATCTTTTTTCAACTAATAACTTTCAAGTTGTCATCTTCTGCTTCCCCATAATCTTTTCTGCTATTTTTCATTTGTTACAACCAAATGTGTCATAATATTATGCTCATGTATATGTAGTTTCTTTTTCCTTATTATTTTGAGTGTGTTCTCATGTATCAATACCAACATAATTTTAATTTCTAGTATCAATGGCAAAACTTTGTTCACTACATTTAGTTTTTGCTCCTTAATCTTTTTTATGTGATAATGAGTTGTAATTTTTCTCTTTAAGTACATTTTCTACTTTAAAAATTTTATGTTAATTTTAAAGTTTTGTACTTTATACAGTACACAAATAATTTATTCTTTAAAGGTGGTATTATTAATTAACACAATACAGACATGCAAAGCACACTTAACTAATATTACTAAATTAAATAAGTTATCTAGAAATTTTAATTTGCATGAAGAATAACATGATAAATTTTAAGTGTGGTAAAGAATTCTTAATCATGGAAAATAAGCTAATAATTTTTTTCAAAAAAAGTAATTAAAATTATGGTTAAATAAGTTTGATGAATTAAATGATTTAGTATTTTAAAATAAATGAGATTTTAATGACATGGCATGCCAAATAAGAGAGGAGAAGACTATTGAGGTGTTTTGTATTTTTTAAGAAAAATAGTGATTGTTCGGTGATATTGTGATCCTAAGTGAAACATAAGTGATATTTGAAGGAACTCCCCAAAACTTGAGTGACTATTTAAGGAATTTACTTGAGTATTATTTCAAGATTATTATTACTGTTGTGTGCCAGTGTAGGGGCTTATATGCTTATTGTTCTTGACTTGAGACATCATATATTGCATGTTGCCCGCACAAAAGTTTTATTTGACATCACAAAACTTATTTTTGTTTTATATGCCATTAGAAAAAAGTCATCATTTTCACCTTAAACTATACCCGAAAAGACACACTCAAACTATTGAAGTAACTTAATACACACTTATGCTATCTAAAGGTAAATTTCTTTACCCCTCAAAATTAACCTGGCAAAGAATGTGATATCCACATTCCTACACGCGCGTGAAAAGCAAAAAAAAAATATTAAAACGTCCACATGTCATCATTCAATTGGATTTTATCAACTAATTATATTTAATTAGTTTTTTAAAAACTTATAGTTTTTATTTTCTTTATTTACTTTTTTATGTGTTTTTTTTTTCTTTTTATTTTCTCTTCATCTTTATCTTCTTTCATATTTTATCCTCTCTTTATTAACTCCATCTCTAATTTTTTAGCCCCATTTCTTCTCTCAATCTCCGCTAATTCACCGATGAGTTCATAAATATATTTATTCTTTTAATTTTTTCTTTTTTTTTTGATATTTTGTTGTAGGTAGTTGAGAATTAAATTGCATTGTGGGTTGTTCGAATTTTACGAAATTAGAAAATGGATATTTTGAATTTCATGAGTTGAGTTTTGGATTTTTTCATTTTACTAAAATGTGTTGCGGGTTTCTCGAATTTTGCGAATTGGATTTGGGATTTATCGAATTTTACAAAGTTGGATTATGAATTTCTTGCATTTACGAATTGGATTGTGAATTACTTGAATTTTACTGAACTGGATTGTGGATTTCTTGAATTTTAAGAATTGAGCTCTATGTTTGCATATGAATGGGGTTATGATTTGCTCAAATTTTATCGAATTGGGTTTGAATTTCTTCAATTTCACAAAAATGGAGGAAGGTTGTGAAATAGTGAAAAAAATTAAAGTTATTTGGCTTGTTGTGTTTGCATTTCTTTGACCTAGTCGAATTCGTTCGTTTTATCAATAAATGGGCTTTGCCCAGATTTAAATTGAAAAGAAAGATTGAAGTTGGTGATTAATCTAGGGAAAAACAAAAAAAGGTGAAAAAATATGTTATTGATATGTGTCAGCGCGTGTATACATATTCAGGACAAAATCTAATTATGACGTTCTAAGGGGTAAATAAATTCACTTTTAAATAGTGTAGGCATGTATTAAGTCACTTCAATAGTTTAGTTGTGTCTTCGGCTTTTCAAGTATAATTTAGGATGAAAATGATGACTTTATCTAATGTCATTATTAATAATGTGATGCCCTTACAAAGGCTTAAATAGATATTACAGGCATTTTGAACATTGTTTGTCTTTGTCATGATGAAAATATCTGAGTATGGGGCTAAAATAATATGATTGATACCTTACATATATATTTGTTCTAGTCGTGCCAAGCAAGAACAGATATCCTAAATTATTGACATATTGATTTGATTATGAGCTCACTTATACATGTATTGAATGAGTTTCTATCTTCATACAGATTGATTGTGAACATTTTATTCTCATTTCATATATACATATTCATGAGACATTGGTACCATTGATAAACACTAATTCAAAAGAAAAAGAGATATTTTTATGAAAAATTCTTAGTCCATGAATAATGACCGGAGAGGTGAATATGGCACTTTATAAAATTCTTTATCTATGAACACTAACTGTAGAGGTGAGTTGAGATCTAAGGTAGTATACGGGTTGCAAACTCTCCATAAGTCCTATCTTGGGAGTGTTGAGGCTCGGTAGGTATATTTATAAAGTCATGCAATGACTTTCAGTCATTCATCATGATCCCATAATCATTGAATTGCATATGCATTTTTTGTGTTTATTTATGTACCCTTCATATATACTTAGTTTCCATATATGTTTTCGTGTTTAGCTATTTATATATGGATGTTATATTATAGAACTGTTAGTGGAGATAGTGTGAGCTACTGTTTGAATTATTTTTTGTTTACAGGTGACGTGCTCATAGTATCTATTACTTGTATTATTTTTTACTTTGCTCAGATAATTTATAATATCTACTGAGTACAATTAGATCGTATTCACCATTATTGTACCCTTTCGATGCAGATCCTAGCTCAATTACGAGATGCGACAACTGATTCGTGCTACTTAGAGTTGATATTGAGGTCCTGGCGTGCCCAAGAGTTTAGAGCTGATTCCGACACTCCTTTTGTCCTTATCTTGTCATTATTGATTTCAAAGATGGATTTATGTATTCAGAAATTCGGTGATGTCTTAGATGTCTTGTACTTATGACATCAGATTTTGAGGGTTTTATGTATATTTTACTTTAGATGGTTTTAAGTATATTTTATTTGAGACTTCTGCTACATAGATATATATATGTTGACTCAAATTCATTCTAGAATCTCATTTTTGTTTGTTTAGTTTACATTTCAAATTTTCTTTTCTTTTTGGATAACTGGCTTACCTGCCAAGGCTGAGTCTCGGTTATATCATCATGACCTCAACTTTGTGAGAGAATTTTAGAGTATGACACTTCCCTTAAGAAATATATTTAAGTACATAAATTATAAAGGTTGATTTCCTCCATTATCCTTTTTATTATTCTCAAATTATTCTCCTAAAAATTGTAAAGAAAAAATGACACCCAGTGACTTACAAATAAATGGTCAATGTTTGCCTAATTTATCAAGTGATGGCCAAAACTAATTGTCAATTAATAGTCAAGTTAATATAGGCAGCAAAGGAGGTGGACCGCACACCTCAAATAGAAAATAAATAAAAATAGTAACACATAGATATTTGACACTAAGATCTTTTTTTAGGTTTTGTTCCCTCTTCTCTTCAAATTCTTATTTATATACCATATTACTCTAGATTTCTCTCTTCATTTTTTTTGGGTGTATTCACACACACATGTTGTTCAATTTTTTATAATTGATTTGACAATTTTTCTCTCTTTCTTTAGATTTACATGATAATGCAATTGGAGATTTGAATTTTGTCTTTTTGAATTTCATATTTTATAAACTATTTTCATCTTTTTTTGATTAATTTCCTTAGATTTACATGTTTATGCAATTGGAGATTTGAATTTTCCTTTCTGAATTTAGGTTTTTTAAAAAATATTTTTAAAAGGAGTTTCTTCTCCATTGTATCTACTCTGATTTGTTATTGTATAGTCTACTTGAATTTTCTTACTTTTTGATTCTTCTATACAATTAAATACCATTGTATAGAAATGATATAATTGTTGCATAGAATATGTATTGGTACAGGATATATACAGAAATGGTATAGGATGTGTATAGAGACTGTATAATTATTGTATAAAATAAAGTTTTTTAAGAGGATGTGTATAGGTATTGTAATATTGTTACATAAAATATGTATATGTATAGAATATGTATAGAAACTATATAATTATTATATATAATGTGTGTAAAAACTGTATAATTATAGTATATAATATATATCAATATACGATATGTGTATAGAAATTAGATAGGATGTGTACAGAATCTGTATAGTTATTATATAAAATATATATATATATATAGATATATATATATATATATAAAATGTGTATAAAAATTGTACAGTTGTTGTATAAAATATGTATTGAACAATGATTGTAACTAAAGGTTGTATAAGATGTATATCAAAAATGTAGAATTATTATACAGAATATGTTTTTGTATATGATTTGTATAGAAATTGTATATGTATAAGATTTGTACAGAAACTATATAATTATTGTGTAGAATATGTATCTAAATAATCATTCCAACTAAAGATTATATAAAATATGTGTAGAATGATATACTCTCTCCGTCCCATTTTATGTGTCTCTATTTGATCGGACACAGAGTTTAAGAAATAAGTGATGACTTTGTGAAGTTTATAAAATTGTCCCTCTTAAAGCTATTTTAATCTTTACTTTTTAGTTGTGTTTTCTTAATAAGTGGGACTTATTAAGGATAAATAGAAATGATGTCATTCAATAGTTATTAAATAAGGAAAGATGACATTTTTTTAGGACGGATCAAAAAGAAAATGACGACACATAAAATGAACGGAGGAAGTAATTATTGAATATAATATATTTTTTTTGAACAAGACATGTATAGAAATTGTATTATTATTGTATAAATTATGTATAAGTTATAAGATGTGTGTCTTTATGCTATTAAAGAAAAGAAATAAAAAAAACTGAAGCAGCGAAAAAAGAAAATTATCAGCAAAAATAAAAGAAAAATGAACTGACGAATATTTTAAAAAGATAGTGGAGCAACAATTTTTTTTTCTTCTTAAAAAAAAGAGGCAATAAATGCAAAAGGCCTATGCTATTTAGTGAAAATGCCAAAATCAATGACCAGTTGATGGCAATTGTTTTGACCGATTGACCATTTGTGTGCTTTCCCCAAATGTAAAATGCTAAGCCTCATAAAAGAAAGGTAAATACTGAAAAAAGTCCCAAGAATTCTCAAATTTACTAATTTTGAACCATGAAAAAGAGTCGTAACAATTCACATAATTTGGATTAGGAGGAGTAAGATCGGGCGTGAAACTTTGAGATGCTTCGCTTTTTGGGTATTTTTATTCACTTAACTTAATCCATCCACTTCTCTTTCTGATGTTAATACCTTCTAGCAATAAATTATTTTTAGTAAATCAAGAACGAATGGAATGCATCAACTATATAATTTCAATCCATCCAGCACTGGAGACTAGAAGACTTTAAAGAAGCTAATAAAAAGGTTTTATTAGTAAATATAGAAGCATAGTGGATCGTCTCTCAAGCGTCATTCTTCCTCTGATGGAGCATAGTTGTGAAGTCGGTATTGAAATCAGAATAGATAGAGGCAACCTTTGATATGTTGCCGTTGAGTTCCTGAATTAGGCCCACGTTCTGCACCATACTGTCGTGCGTTCTCGATTGATGATTCTCGTTAACTTGTTGAATCAACAATCTGTTTCGATCCAATACGGACTGCACCTGCCTAAAATTGTTGGAGAAGTTGTTCCATATCTCAGAATCCCCTTCCTCCATACTGATATCCGTGAATGTTTCCATGGTAGAGTTATCACGAACGCGGTGATTATTAGTCCTACGCGAGTTTGATTTGGCCATGGTTTGACGATGGCGATTGAAGTTAGAGGTGCCTTCCATTTTTAAATTGATATATGAAGATATTGAAAGGACAAAATAATTTTGTTGAGTGTTGCTGTGGATACTTTTAATTCTGCATGTAAATTGTTGTGCTTTATATAGAGTCACGGAAGGAACTGCTATGCTAGAGTCTAGAGATATTTCGGGATGGTTCGGTGGAAGGAATAAGAGATAACTAGTCACAAAATTAATTTTAAGATATATTTTATCATGTTTTATTGGATAACATTCAATGAATGACTCATCTTTTTATAATTTCTTCTTATGATGAAATAGGTAATTTTAAAATTAGTAATCAGCACATAATTTTTCTCCTATAATGGACCCCTTAGAGTCGAACAAAGATGACTCCCAATGCGTTAGTGTGGAATAAGACCGGAGTTAAAAATGAGAGAAGGATTTTATGCCACACTTCTCTGGATAAGTTTAATAGCATGAGTAAAATATCTTCCCATTAAAAAGTGCAAAAGGTCAAGCTCAGTACAGCATAAAGGGTGATATAATGAGTAAATATCTTCCCATCAAAAAGAGCAAAAGGTCAGATCAACCCAGAATAAAGGGCCCTTGGGTACAGGAGGAATCAAATGAAAAATATCTAGAGAGCTCTCTACAAAAAGTACCTTCTTTTAATTACTTTATACCAGTATAATTATTTGGATGCGCGAAAATTACTATAAAAAAATTATAAATATTATTATCTTATTCTTTAGATCATACTTAAATTTTTATTAGTTTATTAATTATAGAGTATACCATTTATTCACAATCATTCATTCATTGTTTAATATTATTAAAGATAGAGTGTTATAATTTTTACATGAACATTAAAAGTTTAATAAAAGTTAATAAGTGTAAATTTTTTTATTAAATATGATATTAAATTTCTTGAGAGAATTCAAAGTAAAATAGCAAGGACAATAATATATAAATTTATGTACACGAACTATGTGTTTATTAAGAATATTTTATTCCAAACATATTCTTTTGGTTCATTGTTAATGCATTAGTAACATTTAGTATGACATATAGTGTCTATTATTTTATTATATATTTATTTACTTCAAATATTATATATTATTTTTGTTTACGGAGTGAATAATTGAGTAAAATGATACGATTTTAACAATTATTATAAATGTATTTCAAGAAATTAAAAGTTTGACAGACATATTGTTTCCTCAGAATGCAATTGAACATAAGATGTATTTCTGTGAACGTATATTATCTATATCACCATTCTCGAAATTAAATGACACATTTTTCTTCTTACTAAATCCCAAATGAACAATTCATTTATTTAAAAGTTATTAGTATAAAATATCGATTTGACTCTTAATGAGATGATTTATAATCATAAAATATATAATTTAATTTGATCACAAATTTTGAAACTTTTTTTTAATATATTTTGAATTGCGTATCCATCTAAAATATATTATAATTCCTTTATTCAATATTAGTTGGTCATTTTTAAAAAAATATTGTCTCGTATTAGTTGTCAACCTTACTAAATCAAGAAAGTATTAATTAAATATTTTTATATTAGCCTTGAAATTATTTCTTTTTTAAATGATTCACAATTGTTTGTAAAAAATTTAAATTTTTAAGAGGTAAATTAGTAAATGTACCTTTTTTTTATATATTTTTTAAAAATGTGTGGAAAAGGAAAAATGACCAACTTGACAAATTTAAATTGGCCCAAAATAAAGGAGAGTTTAAGAATGGCCCAAATCCGGAAAGGCCAAAATGAAAAAAAAAAAAAAAAAGACAAAAATCATTTAGGAAAGTAGATATATTTTGTACTTTGTTATTTTGTCTGCTCAAGTTCTAGAAAGTACTTCATTGTTTTGTCCGCATAGTGATGGTCATTTTTTCATTTGTTGTGCTTCACAATAAACTTCATTTTCACAGTGAAATTAAGCTTAATTTGCTTATTTTTTTCTTTTGAAAGCTTCATTTTTGTTTCAAGCTCCATATATAGAGATGCCTTTGTGATATTGTTTCTGGATTACTCTAAGAGGATGAACTATTTTGAGCTCTTTTATTGAGGTAAAAAATTAATTCATTTTGGGTTTATAATCTTGAAACTTTCGATGAAGTTCTACATTACTCTCTAAAGCCTTGTCTTTTGATGTTCAGACCCAAGGTGAGCTTTCCCGTCATCAATCATTATTTGCTTCGATTAACTGAGAATTGGAGCTATTTTTTGATGTGTGATTTTATGTATCTATTTTGTGAGTTTAATTTTTTTGTTGTGTTCACGAATTTAAGGTATATGTGGTTAACCTTCTTTATTCAGATACATGCATGAGTCTCAGATGTGTATATCTTTGGTGAAATATTAAATAGAACTTGTGTGTTGATCAATGTACTTTCTATCTTCTAAAACGTTGTTCCTTATAGACTTTAATTACAGAGAAGGATTCTAAGATTGCAGAGATGGAAGCACTTCCACTGGTGAAGCAGTTAAACTTAAAGCTGCTTTTGAAATAGTTAAAGGAGACTTGATTGGAACTTGAAATAGTTAAAGGAGACTTGATGGGATGCACTTGCATTCACTACAGTAACATTCCATCACCTACGTTTGCCTTGTATGAATAGTGCATGACCATTGTTCCTTGATATTTAACTCCATCTTTAGAACTTTCTTTAGCTTGGGTTAGTTGCTTCTTCTAGTCACAGACCTTTATTAACTTTCTAATGTTAATCTTTGCAAACTGGAGCACGTCTCTATGTTGTATTAATTTCGCAATACAATCTAGTATGATCTTTCTCAACCTTTTGAAAGTATAGTTTCTCTTCACTAAAATTTACTCCCTTTGAACTTGGCACCAAAATAACTGAGTAAGAGGCATACTTGCAATAAGCAGTGTCTATATACTTTAGCTCATTCTTATGCTCACATTGTGTTTCCAAGCTACAAACCTCCGCAAAGTTATGAAAGAATATAGGTGATCAACTTAACAGTTCCATTCTATTTCCTTGCTCACAATTTTGAAGTTCAAAGAGGCATGTTAACTGAAAAAACGTGCTTTCCATTTCATCATATTTGTACGGTATTAGTTCTGTCTGCTAGTGCCTTCTCAGATACTCTTTCTTCATTGAAAGAAGTTCCATTGAAGGATTAGAAGGATTAAGGGTTGCAAAAAATGACTTGACATTTGCTAGAGATTGATTCAACATAATGAATGAACTAAATGTGTAGTCTATCCATGGAGTTCTCTATATGAAGTATGTTTCTAATGGCTGAACTATAAGATAAGAGTATTTCAGCATAAGCTGACCACTTGACCTCTCAATCAAATAATTAGAGGAACTGTTGTTTATGCTTGGTTATATTCCATACATATTATGCACACATTTGTACTACTCTGACATTATCATTGCATGTTGGTAGTTATTTTCTTTGCAGGCTATTATCCCCAAACCCCAGTTGTGAAATTAGACTGGGTAGGTTGTTGTAGTTTATGCTTTTTTGGAGATTGAACTTTGTTAATGAGGTCATTATAGTGTTGAGGAAGTGGCTTTTTAATTTGAGTTATTGAAATGTCATTTGAATTTGAAGCTAATATTTTAACATGATCAATCAATAATTTATTTATATATTGTTGTCTTATTATTATACTTAGAGAAGGCAATTATTGCCTAAGTTTTTGGTTTTTATAATTTACATTTCTTCATTTGTATTCTTACCAAGGTCATTCCCTTGGTAGGAATCAACATGTTTATACAATTAAAGTTCCACTACTAATTATCTTTTCAGATGAAGGATATTGGCATGAAGAAAAGAGACGAATTCAGTTGGATATCTGCAAAGAATTCTATTCATATTTTTCAAGAAAAGGATATAACTCATGAGAGATACCCAGAGATTCAAGCAATGCTGGCCAAGTTAAAGAGAGACATGAAAGCAGCAAGTTACACTATTGTTTTACCATTTCCTTGATTGCATGAATTCTTATCATGCATGGTCGCAAATTCTTTATAGCTCTAACCTAGTAATGGGTCTTTGTTTCCCCTTTTATAGATGGGTTGTTGGATAATGGAAAAGATTCCGCCAAAGCAGGTCATCTTTAAAAGTTTAGGAAGGCAAGAGAATGATTAATGTGTTCTGACTTTTTTCCTGCTCTAGGAGTAGTACAAAAGGGACTCTCAATACTATTATTTATCCAGTTATAAGCCAGTAACATCTTCTTTCTTAGGGTTAGATGGGCTAGGCTTAACGCTGGCGTGATGTGAAACTGGCTATTGGCTAGTAGTTTGAAAGCTCCAATAAGTCATTAAGAGGGTATTGCAATCATGAATTATTTGACCGTAGTTACTAACTACCTCAATATTTGGTATAAGAACTCTAAAGCATTTGGTTGTGTGATTTTACATTAGAGTTACTGGGAACGGAGAAAGTTAAGAAGGTGAGAAGATGTGTATCTTAGAGAAATATTGTAGTACCTATCCTTTTGTGTATTGCTTCCCAGTAAGTGGCATACCAAAAAAAATTATCATCTCACCATTTTTCTGCAATTTCAAAAAATAAAAATTTTAAAGTTTACTTTGCATATGTATAGGTCATGTGTTGAAAAAAAGGTTCAATTTGCACACATGATATTACATCTACCTTCACCTCATATTAGGAACAATTTCCATAATTTTCCTTTGATTTTCCCATATATTTGTTTGATACTTTTCCCATGTAGCATGTAAGATATTAATTGTGTTTATCTGTATGAGTTTTTATTGTATCTAATATCAATATTACTTTTTCATTTACAGGGGAGATATGAAGAGACAATCAAGAAATTCACTAAAGCATTAGAACTAAACCCTACATATATTAAGGCTCTGGTTAAAAGAGCAGAGGCATATGAAAAGCTTGAACACTTTGGTGAGGCTATTACAGGTAAATATTGGGTTCTGAATTTGTACCATGTTTATTCGGTACAATGTCATTGTGACTGGTACTTCTTAGCTGCATTACTAAATAAAGTAGTATCCATACTCGCATTTACGGGGCTATTTTGTGGAAATCTTGTGTTTTCCAGTCAGGCTCTCCTATGCCTTCTCCTTGTTCCCACTCTCTTACCTGAAAAAAGAATTTTAAAAAGAGTGCTTGTATGTTACTCATGTGCCTCTCGTAATAATTCCACACCACTCAAATGGTTCACGTTATTGGTGAATAATTAAATTACTGAAGTTCTACTTTGTATATCAAAAACAACCTCTCTAACTTGTAGGGGTAAGTTTTGTGTACACACTACCCTCCCAAGACCTAACTTGTAGGATTACATTGGGTATGTTATTGTTGTTTGGAGTTCTACTTCAGCTTTTTTTTGCTCTTATTCCCTTTGGTTTTTAAAAATCTTGCAGACATGAAAAAAATCTTGCAATTCGAACCCTCACATAACCAAGCTAGGAAAAGTGTGATACGTTTAAAGCCATTAGCTGATGAGAAGCAAGAAAAGATGAAAGAAGAGATGATTGGTGAGCTTAAAATCTCCTGTCTTTGCATGGACTAATCATCTATATTTTCTTTTCTAATGTTACTCTGTAAATACAAAAATTCTTTCCTATGCAATTGTTAATGTTTTGGAATTTTCTCCTCACTTATTTATGTTAGTCAGCAAGAAGGGTATACAGTCCATGTTACTCACATGGTTGTGGACAACTATTTTTTTGCACTCAGAGATTCTGTGTTGCTTCTTCAGCTAGTCGTTTAGGAAAGTCTGAACATGCTGACATATTTTGATATCAAATTAACCTACCAGTTTTTGGTACATCAGATTACTTAGCATATTTTGTGCAGTCATAGATTCATCTCCAACCATCTTAATGTGTCCAACTGATTAAAGTACTTTTCTCTTCATTTTTATTCTATATTTTTATTGATAAGATTGCAAAAGTAAGAATCTTTGCTGATTTTGACAATGAATGATTTTCTTGATTTGCTTCAGGGGGAGCAGAGCCGAAACTATTGCCATTCTCTGCGGCTCTCGAAATCACCTTTAGGGTATTTTCAATTTGTTGTATGTTCTGTTAAGCTGAAATTAGTTCTTGTAATTCTTTTTTATATAAATTTTTATCTACGAAAGCATTCCTTGTTTACTTACTTTATTAAGCTTGTGGTGTAATGTCTAACTATGCACCTAAAATCCATAGACTTCTTTGACATAATTTCATGACAAAGTAGAAGGTTCTTTTGACTGTAATTTAGTTATTTAATCATGTGTTAAGAAAAGTGGGAGTGTTAATTGCAAAGAGATGGAAATAAATAACTGAATAATATAGAATCATTCTCTCTATTTTGCAGACGAACATCATTAAGATTCATTAGTGAGAAAATTAGGAGCTTCTATGACCACGGCTGCAAAGTGTTGTTTGTTTTCTGGGTTGTGAAGCTTCATATTTTAGATGATATTCTACATCTCTTCACCAACACATTGTATGTATTGACTCTCCAAATCTGAGGTAAGCTCTTTCTTTCTTTGTATGTACGTCTCTCTGAACTTATGGTTTCTGAGATATAGCACAAACTTTCTGATGTGTACTTTCCTACTTATTTGATGATCTTTGTTTGTGTTTCTAAGTCCACCAAGAAAAGGTTTTTAGGTGATTGTAGGATCTTTTAGGACCTCATAAGTGTTGTTTTTGCATTTCTCTATAAAAGACGTGCAAGTTATAACAAATAACAGAAATTAAACCCTCATATAGTAAAGCTTAATAACATATTACTTTAAAAGGAAAAGTAAAATATATCCAAGTAGATTAAATGTAGAAGAAAATATTTACCTATAAATTCTTCTTTATACATTACATTTGTAGTTTCATTTGTTATTTTCTCATCTTCGTTATAACATAAGATCTTCAGCCCTTTTCTAGATGTTACTCGAGAAAGGGCAAGATATAATTGTCCATGAGTAAATACAAGCTTCTTCAAAAATAATTCCACACTACACAATAATTGACCTTGAATTTTATTGATGGTCATGGCAAAATATACGATCACTGGAAACTGCCTTCGTTGGAATTTAAAAGGAATTCGTGAATCAGATGAAGTAAGTGACATTCTCGGAGTAAAAAACATATTGCCAGATTCTTTTCCTGATAACACTTTCTCTTCAATTACCCGATTTCTAAGTCTTGTGATTATTAATCTTGTTCCATTACAGAAACCTGTTGATTGATCTATATTTCTTAACAATATTACAGGACACCTACCTTCAAAGTGATAGAGTGATTTGGAATACCTAAGCATTTAATACTATTTAGGAATTCAGGCATATGCATATGTCCCAAAGATGTAAATGAATGATCAGACATACAAATTGTATCGGAACTTAAATATGACTTCTCCTGCCCACAATTGAGAGAAACCATGTAATCATTCACCGATTTCACCATTTGAAGAGTAGGTGCAAGAATTGCTCTTTCTTGAAGGTATTTCATATCAGTAGAATGTTCCAAATAATTGAAATATGTACTTTCTACAATTTCAGATATTGGATCATCACAATTATCTATGAGAAGATCTTCAGGTGTTTTTACTTTCTCAGTGCTATCCGTGGAAAATTCCATCCTTCCATCACCTATTACCAAAAGCCAATCAGAAAATTATTTTACCTCATTCACATCTGCATCAAATTGACTATCTTGCAATCTCATATTCTTTTTCATCTTTAGAATATGACAGTACGTCCACAAATAGGAAGAATTTATTGTTGCATTTATAATATCTTGCCTAGTGCCTTTTGTAATTACCTGTAAGATTTGTCTAAAATTCCCTCCAAAAGCAATTGTCTTTCCTTCAAATGATCGATCTAAATTTGATTGATTTTTAAATCTTAGAATATCTCTTAAAGTATGATCAATAGCTTCAAAATAGTACATGTGCATCATTGGTGCCTCATCCCAAATGATAAGCTTTTCCTTAATCATCAACTTAGCTAATGGACTTCCTTGTTTAATATTGCATGTTGAATCTTCAGTTATATTTAGAGGAATCACAAATCTAGAATGAGTAGTCCATCCTCCTGGTAACAACAAAGATGCAATACCACTTGATGCAACATTTAGTACTATATCACCTTTAGAGCGTATGCCAGCAGACAATGTTTTTCAGAAAAAAGTTTTGCCTGTTCCTCCGTGACTATATAAAAAGAATAACCCTCTTTGTCTTCGTTCACTGCAGTCATGATTTTATCATATGCATATTGTACTCAACTGTTAATTGCATTAATAGTTTTTGATGTTCTTGTGTCAAATTGCGTCTATTATAGCACAATTCCTCATTGATAAGTGTATTGGTACCATCAACTTCTTCATGACCATAACATGATTTTTGGCATTGTTGGAAATTCGCTAAACCTTTTTCCACAACTTCTTAATATCTCGTCTAGCTTTTGCAAACATCAATTTTTTAATTCATCATCTGTTAGATCTGCTTCTGAATGATAAAAATATTATAATAATAAAAATAAAGCACATAATCATTTATATAAGTCAATTAAGTAGTTTTATTTATATGTAGTTTAAGGATGTTTGCTAAAGTCTATTAATTTTTTGTAAAATACCATTATACATGATGGATAAGTGAACTACACAAATTACATAAAATTCGAATTGAAATACGCATTTCTAGATACATGTTTAAAATATATAATTCTAATAGTATGAAAATAATTTATTATTTAGGAGTGAGACAACTCAATGAAATGAAGTAGTAATAAAGCTGTTTCGGGTATCAATATTGATTTCTTGTTTAATCTGTATAGCAATTAAATAAATGTACTTGAATTATGAATAGAAATAATTTTAAAAATATTTTTGTTATTATACAATTATATTATTTGTACCTTGGTTATCCAATAATCTTTTTTCTTCATAAAGGATATCTTCTAAAAGTAACTGCCATGATGTTTGCCAAACAACTTCAGGTCGTGACATTGAATTAGCTAACAATAACAAGAAGATCAATTATCGAAGATAAGATAGCATTCCTCAAGTACTTGCCTCCTTTATAGCATCTATGTATTCTTTGTCGTCATCCAACAAACCAAGTTCATAACATGTATCTCTAAAAGTAGCACGGTCAATATTGTTGATTCTTCTAAGTTCTTCATAGGATGTTGGTCCTTTAATTACATTTAATAGCAGATAATATATCTCCCCACTCCCTGGAATAACAAAGAAGATCCTCCTAATAGAAAATGCAAAAAATTTTCTTCTTTCTCATTTTTTTGAACTTCTGTCCCACCAAAATTTAAGAGGAAATTCTGCGTAAGTCAAATCTCTTACTTCTAGAAACTTTTTATTAGCCTCAAACCAACTTAAAAATTGAGATTCCCTAACAGTTGATTTATTGGTAACACTTTCAATTGGATCCTCATTAGAAAAAAGGACACATTGTTCATCTTCAAGATGGAATGATAGTCTTTCCATCGGTGGTTTTCTATGGTGAATTGAAAATTTAAATATTCTATAAGCAGCTTCACGTGGTGATATGTAGCAACAATCATAATACATGTTGATTTTATCAATAGTTGATGAACCATCAGCATGTGTATTTTGTGAAAACGAAGTAGTTGCACAGTCATATTCTTTATTGACATACTTGAATAAATATCTAGTAGAACTTGATTGGTTGCACCATTATGCATTAATGTGAGCACTATATGTTAATAACAACTTGGATTGTGTGGAACCACATATTTGTTATCTAAATGAATATCATTTTTCTCAATGGTTCTACCATTATTTCTTCTTCTATAAACAGGATACCCTTCTTCATCAACTGTTGTTGTGTGAACAAACTTTTTAGAAAAGTGCTTTGTATATTTACCATTCTGCATGCACGGTAGAAATTCGCTAGTAGAACCACATAGGCCATGAATCATCATATTTTTCATAGCATCATAATAATGAGGATTATTGACTTTATCTAATATTTTTGTTGAAATTATTCGATCAACATCTAATGCACATAAAAATTTATTGCTCTCATGAAGAAAAAACAATATATGGGCATGAGGCAATCCTCTTTTTTTGAAACTCAATGGTATATATCACTACATTATAAATCAAGTAAGTTTATTAGAAATAAATTTTTAGAATTATATATTTATATATATATATATATATATATAAAGATTTATGAGTATCCTCATGTATATTCAAATAAATTAGTAAATATGACAAACCTGCTTTTACTTTTTCAAATATTTGATTGGCCTTTAAATTCTTTATCAAGTGGTCCAATTTAATTTTAAATATCCTACTTAGAATATCTAGACAATCTTCAGGACTCAACCTCCTTCTTCCTACAAATTTAATGATCTCTGGCCACTCAGGATTGCAAATAAATATGATAAAATGGTCAGGATATCCAGGTCATTTGCATATTGTCATAGCACCTTGATAATTCTGAAGCATATATTATGCACCTCCCGTGAAACTTGATGGTAAAAATACTCTTTTACCTTGGGATGAAGGATCAGTGTCTCTATGTAAAATGACATCTGTTAGGACCTTATAAAGCTCAACTTTAAATTATTCTTGATGAGTCCAAATAAAATTCAGCTGAGAAGATTCCATCATTGTATAGCCATCAACTAAAAATTGCTGAAATAATCTTCTTGAAGCCACAATGGTAGAAACTTCACCTTTTCTTTCTTGAATTCTGTAAGAAAAAAATTCATGCATACTAACACGTTGTCTTCCCTTATCACTTGAACTTAAAGAAATGTCCTTTCTATACCCATCTTCACCATAAGAAAAAATAAAGGATATTATAGGCGTAAGTATGCAACATTCAGTTCATTGATCCTTTGCAGCTTTCCAAATTGTGCTTTTATAATGATATCACGATCAGATCTAGAAACATCAAAATCTCCAACCACCAAAGCAGCTATTTCTGATATTGTTGATAGGTTGTATCTTCTACCATCAGTACCTCTTTTTCCGATTAGTTTCAGCTTCACATTAAAACTGTTATTTTCTTGAAATTTATCTCTCACCATTCTAAAATTTTTGACCAACACATTATTGTCATCAAGTATTTTCTTTAGATCAGCAACAATTTCAACATGAAGCTTATTAACATCTTTTTTGCGACTATAAAAGATATATAATATTAAATTACTACCTTCTAAAAAAGGATATATTATATTAATAAAGTCTTTAAAGTAATTTTAATTGCATAGGATTGTATAATGAAGATATAATACTTACCTGACAGCGTTAATTCTATTTGCAACTTCATTTTCTGCATCGTAAATACACACCTGTGTAAATTTTGGAGTAGATCCTTCAAGAGGTAGTAAGCTACCAGACAAATGTGAACACACTACAGGTGAAAGACTAAAGGTTGTGGAGAGGCTTCTTGTGACTCATTCTTTTTATCAACCATTCAAGAATAGTTTCTTGGTGTTCTCTCTGTTTGTCTTTCAGCACTAACAGGTGTTAATATTGAGTTCTTGATGAAGAAGAATAATGACAGCCCGTACTGGCAGAATGTCTAGTTATACATGTGTGTTCTCCTAACCTAGCAGGTGCGTAGTTGAATGCTTATTCGAAGGTGCAAGTAGGGATGTTTATAGTTTGTGATTCTCAAGTTCGTATAGAGATCCTTATATATATGTTATTTGTGTAAGAACAACATATATTTGTCCATGGTTAAAAAATGGGATTCTTCAAAAATAATTCACATAACACAATAGTTGACCTTGCTTTTTATAATTATATATTTGATTGACGATCAGAATATATTCAAAAGCACATAATTTTGTAATGGAAGCAAGATTTACAAAAGATATTTTTGAGAACTGGCAGTGTTAGTTTCTTGCATAAAAAGAGTGCATGGAGAAATAATAGATTGAAATTTTTATATTTGAAAAGAAGAAAGTAATATAGTTACAAAATATATTACATTGTCATTGATCTTGATACTTCCTACACCTAGTTGTTATTTAAATTTGCAATAACCAATGCGTCGTGTATTAAAGTTCGTTTGTAAAAAATTTCATTGTGAATCCTCATTCATCTATCTATAACATTTCATCCCATATGGTTAGTATGTAAAGGACAATGTTTTTAGTTAGATTGAAATGAAAATAGATTTTATCATAATGATTATTATTTTTTAGGAAATTGTTGCATCCGCCATGAACTATGAACTTATGACATGATCCAGTAAGGGTTCTTAGACCTGCTTTAGTTGCTTTATACAATCCACTCCAACCTGCTGCATCAACAATCTTGTCTAGTATTTTTCTTGGGAGCCCTATTTATCTGGGAAGGTTGGTATTCTGATTATTTTGAGTACATATCATACTCATAAAGCAAAGTCCACTTTTATATCTGTGTGTTCTTATTTCTTTATTTTATACTCGGCATGAGGGTGATGCGAAGCTCGCCTGCTAAAAAATTATAATTTTTTTGCTGACTATGAAATATTTGACTTGCTGAGCGCATATGATCTTTTGAAATATCAATTGTTATTCATGATTAGTTACATATCTTATTATGTATATTTACATATTATTTATAAAAAGGCATAAAGCATCATATTCATATAGTTAATTAATTAATATTAAAAAACATCCTTAAGATAAGGAACAAAAAACCTACACATGATAGTCATGATTCTTAAAAGAAATAAAACAAAACACAAAACTAAAACTAATTTAGGATCATACCTAAGTCTAAGATTGCTAGAAAGTTAAAAAAATGTAGCTAAGTTTTGAAAGAAAAATTATCACACATCCACACCTTTACGGATTCTTCTCCTTCTTAATCACCTTTTCGACTTTGTTACTTGATAGTTGATCAAAATCATCATTAACTTCTGATACAGATCTTTCATTTTTTGGTCTACCTCTCTTTGCAGTATAAATCTTTTTAGGAAACATCTTCTCATTATTATATGCAGAATCCTAAGAAAAAAAGAAGAATAGTGAAGGTTTATTTAAAAAAAAAACATAAATATTGAAATATTCGTTACCAATTTTTATTTTTAAATCATTAAAAGATGAATACCTTGTTAGCATCTGTGTCTTCTTCAACATTGAAATGAGGTTCCTATTTTTTATAAATAAACAGGATTAAAATGTTCTTTTTAATTGTAAAATTAACATGCTAATAAAAATTACTCTTTTTGTCAGTAAAATCATACGTGACTGCGTCTTCTTTTATTGATTTGTTGTGCTTCTTTATTAGTTCAGTGTTGTCATTGATCTTCGCAACTCTATAAACTCGATCACGTGATTCAATATTTTCTTGTTTAACATTCACTCTAAACATAATGATTCTATCAAGAAGAACATCCAGCTCGATCGGATAGGAACACTCATAAGGAGAATCAAAAATCTAATATCATATTTATTTTATTAGTTTTAGGATTCATAAAATAAAGTAAAAAAAAATAACATACCTCCAAAGGACATTCTTTTAATTTAGAAGCGGACTTTTCAATGAGTGTGATTGCTTCGTTGTCCCGAAGAAATAAAGAGACAACTTTAGTATCATCCATCACCTTAATTTGAACCTATACCTGATATCGTACTTTTATAATATAAAATCTTGATAAAATTTCTAATGTTAATCAAACAATATTAATGTCAAACCTATGAGTAGCTGTTTGATAATCACGACAATATTTTTTGCAGTGAAAGACATTCTTGGCAACTTCATAAACACCTTTCTGACACTTTGTGCACCCTAGGTATGACCAATTATTTTTAAGATCCAAATCCACTATTTTTGCAACAATCCACAAAGGCCCGATCTATAAAATTGAAATAAAGTCATGTATAAAAATTGTATAAAATTTTCAGCAATTTGACGTAGGCAACATATAGTTTGAAATTAACATAGAGAATATTTCACCTGAACAGAATCAAGCAATTCTTTAACTGTTTTAAGTTGTATAGTTTCTGTAGTCAATTCTTCAGAAATAGAAAGACTACGTTGACAATTTGCTTGACTTAGCATTTCAGGAATAGCTTCAGACTCACTTTCAAAGCTATACTTTTTTTTTTATTAGTGATGCACATGATTTTTATTTTAGTATCAACATAAATATATTATACTATAAACGAAACCTGAATTTGAAATGATTTACTTTGGGGAGGACTGGATTAATCCAACGCTTGGAGGAGTTTCATGTATTCTGTACAGAATATACCCGTGTAAATATTAAGATAGTGTTAGAGTAATAATTTTTTATAACTGGATACGATATCTGAAGTGTAAGCTAGACAATTGAAAAACCTTGAAATTTATGCGCTCTTATAAGCTGCATAATTACGATGATAGGTTCATCAATCAAATTGTGCAAGTAGGGCCTGATCTTATCAACAAGCTCGCCCCAAAAAGGTGTTGCAATTGTGTTTCTTCTTCATTAGTAAACAAATAGTAGAAATTAAATTTATAAAAAAATTAATAATTAAATTACAATCTTACTCATGATCTTCGATAACAACATTCAAAAATTGACTTATTGTACCATTTCTAAGCTGATGAGTTTATTTTTCATCATGACAAAGAATTAATCCAATCACATCTGCAGAATAGTCAGAAAATAATTTAAAATAGTGATATCTTGTTAACAAAAAGATTCAATTAGAGTAAAGAAAAAAAATATTACCGAATAGTTGAGTTTCATCAATGTCATTGTGATATTTCAAATCCTTAAACAATTGAAAATTAAAAATATTTAACCCAAAATCTAAATCAGTTATCTCAACAATAATAGTCTTGGGTGTAAACTCCAACTTAAAGTTGTGTGCAGTTGTTTTGTAATGCATGTTGTTAGGATCAACAACGAATGTACTCATAAGATACAATCCCATTTCTTTTATTGCATTTTTTTCTCCTCTAAAACGATGAACAACGAATTGTGAAATTGTTACATGAATTTTTTTCCCTGCAAATAAATAAGTGAGAACCTAAATTCATGATTAATAAGTTAGTATTATAGGTGAAAAACAATAGAATATTAAATAATGCTAAATACCTTTGCATCTTAAAGAACTAATTTAATTGATAGAAGAAAATTTGGTTTGTCCCTTGGTGTAGAATGCCACATACGTACACCTCTTACCTTCAAGTTCCAATTCATTTTCTTATTTGATATTTCACTAATAAAATCAACTCTCATATTTTTGAATCTGTATTTGTATAAAATCATATGCTTTGAGAAAAGTCTGTAGCGTTGGATATGTATTTATAGGAAAAAATTCTAAACATTAAATAAGAATAATAGGAATTTAGATATTTTAAAATCTATCTATATAAAAAACTGCTTAGGAAATTATCTTGCAGTTTGCTTGAAAATAGAAAAGTGATTTATTTTAAAAAAGTTATTAACAACATATTTGTTATGGAAGTGAATGTGTGGTAGGTCAGTGAAAAACGTGGGTATAAGTGTCACCTACTTACGTGTAAAATGTAAAGGATCTTTTTAATTTCTGAATGTAATCTTTTTTAAAGTAAATTATTATAAATGTTAAATATGTGTTTTTATTTTCACAACTAACTATTGATATTTTGTATTAATAATTTATGTAGATATTTTTCTATTAAATTTTGTGAGATCATTGTTGGGAATTTGGATATGTAAAGTAAATATAATGACTCTTTAGTCACAATTATATTCTTATAAATTTTTTATTTATAATAG
This sequence comes from Capsicum annuum, assembly GCF_002878395.1. Taxonomy (NCBI): domain Eukaryota; kingdom Viridiplantae; phylum Streptophyta; class Magnoliopsida; order Solanales; family Solanaceae; genus Capsicum; species Capsicum annuum. Next base: position 115,066,436 of record NC_061116.1, on the reverse strand, counting down.
AAAATTATTAATTACTTAATAAAGAATTAAATAATAATTGAAACATGTAATTTACTATTATTATTTTGCAAACAAAAAGGACTTTGTTTTCTTTAAATATAGAAAAATAGAACTTTAGATTTTCTAAAATCTATCTATTTGAAAAACTGCATAGATAATTATCTTGCTATTTGCTTGAAAATAGAAAATATCATTTATTTGTAAAATTAAAATTGTATTAAAAAAAGTTACAAACTGTTTGTTGTGGAAGTGATTGTGTGATAGGTTAGTGGGAGACGTGGGTATGAATATCACATAATTACGTGTAAAATTCTGTTATCTTTTTAATTTCTTAGTGAAATATTTTAAATGTGTTTTTATTTACACAATTAACTCTTAGTGTTTTGTATTAATTTGTGTATTTATGTGAATCTTTTTTTAAACAGAAGGTAAATTTTGTGAGATGATTGTTGAAAATTTGGATATCTAAAATGAATACAGTCACAATTATGTTCGTATAAATTATTTTTTTATATTAGAAGAGTATTAATTAGTTAGTAAATAATTAAATAATAATTGAAACATGTAATTTAATATTAAAATTATGCAGATAACAAAGACTTTGTTTGTTTTAAATATAAAAAAGTAAGAAAATAGAGATGTAAATATTAAAAATAAAATAGATATGTAAATATTAAAAGATAAAAATATAAACTCTCTAGTAGTCATTTTCGTTAAATTTTCTTGAAAATAGAAATGTAATTTTGCTTTAAAATAGAAATTGAATATAAAAATTATTAACTATAAAAAAAAAATGTGTTGCTTTTTTGGGTTGTATGGGAGTAAGTGAAAAACGTGAGTATAAATTTATATAAGAGATGAAAAAATATTTTAAGATATTGAAAACTGTCTTTTCCAAATTAATTAATGCTTCTTAATATTTGCTCCACTTTGTCGAAAATGTGTTATTTTTTTTGAATGTGTGGGAGAAGGTAGAAAACGTGGGTATAAATTTATATAAGAAACGAAAAAATATTTTAAGATATTATAAATTGTCCTATTCAAATTAATTAATGCTTCTTAATATTTTCTTCACTTTGTCGAAAATGTGTTGCTTTTTCTAATTGTGTGGGAGAAAGTGAAAAACGTGGGTATAAATTCATATAAGAGACCAAAAAATATTTTAAGATATTGTAAACTCTCCTTTTCAAATTATTTAATGATCCTTAAAATTTACTCCACTTTGTCTCCTTTCAAAAATAAAAATTTATGTTAAAACTTCTATGCATTTTTAATATTTTAAAGAAAATATTTTAATTTTCAAAATACTGTTATATTCTTAATCTAATATTTTAAAAAAAATTCTAAAATGTAAAATTTATATATTAAAAAATGCATGGAAACTTATCTGAGAATTTACTTAAGAATAGGAAATGAGATTTATTTGTAAAATTAAAATTGTATTAAAAATTATAAAATGCAAAGAGTATTTATTGTAATAGTGGTTGTGTGGGAGATTAGTGGAAAACGTAGGTATAATGTGTTGTATATCATGTGTTTTAAATTTCTTAATGTAATTTTTTAAAAATAAATAATTATAAATGTTAAATAGGTATTTTTATTCTTACAACTTACTCCCAGTACTTTGTATTGATAGATGTATTTATGTGGATTTTACTTTTAAAAAGGTAAAATTTGTGAGATTATTGTTGGAATTGTCGGTATCTAATGTGAAAAAATATGACTTTTCAATCACATTTATGTTCTTATTATTTTTTTTTATATAAGGAAATTATCAATTACTTAAAAAGAGTTGAAAAATAATTGAAACATATAATTTAGTCATAAGATTTTGCAGATAACAAAAAGTTATGTTTGTTTTAAATATAAAAAAATTAAAAAATAGAAATATAAATATTAAGAAATAAAAAGTTAAACTCCCTACAGATTTTTCGTGGAATTAACTCGAAAATAGAAATTGTGATTGTCCTTTAAAATAGGAATTGTATCTAAAAAACTTTATAAACTGTAAAATAAATGTGTTGCTTTTCATGATTATGTGGGAGATTAATGAAAAATATTGGCATAAAATTATAAAAGGAGATGACAAAGTATTTAAATATATTAAGTTATTTTTTAATTTAATGTTCCTAAATATTTGATGCTACTTTGGTGTTGGTGTATGTATTTGATATCCTTTAGTTATAATTATGTATGATATAAGTAATTGCTGAAATTTACTTCGATTATTAAAATAGACCGATAAACATTTTCTTCTCATACTTAATGGGAGAGTATTAAAAAGCATGAGCAGAAACAAAACTTTTAATTAAAATAATGTAAATGTAAAATCAAGCTTTGATAACAGTTTAACATTATAACTAAATGATAAATTTATATTACATATATAATCTAAAATTTACATAACATTAAATATTTTATGGTTGAACGTTAAATATTTATTTTCTGCAATGTTTTATGACGAAAATAACTAATTAAATAGGATAAAATTATTTCTCTGTATTTTTTAGGCAAACATCTTTTAAATTCATTATTGAGCTAATATGTACATGGCTGCAGTTCATAGGTTTGGAGCGAATCAGACATTGTTCATCAATTTGCTGAAGATATGAATTTATTTTTGTAGCATAAATGGTTAACATTGCACCAACTTCTGCCCCCATATCTACAACAATATTTAAAAAATCAAACAATTGAAATAAAAAATATCAATTTGAAGAGAGGATAAGTCATTGGTAGTTCATTAGATTGAAACATGTAAGTTGGGAATGAACTATGGTTATGATTAAGAAAAAATCATAACAAAAATAAGCTCTCGAGATTAGATGATGGAGATTTATCCTAATTTGACACCATTATAGCAGATACCAAATGTAAAAAAGCATCAAAGAGTAGATGCATGTAATATCGTTGTTGAAAGCCATGTGAATTCCATTCCTCTATTAGACATTAAGATGTTTGGAGGTGAATCGATAATTGCAAAAAATATTTTAAGTAATTTGTTTAAAGCTCGATTTTCTGGTAAGCTTTGGCAGAAGTTGATCAAAATGTAATGAAGAGAATAGTATGTATTATGTCTTGATATTAATATTTGATTACATTTAAGAATTTAGAAAGCTAGTAAATTTTATAATTTTAAATAATTGTTAGCAGCATTCATGGATAGAGTAGAATTTCAACATTGTACCAACAACATTAATACTTAATACGTAAACGCAATCACATATTATTATAAGATTCATTATGTTTTAGTCTAAGTACTGTAAAAAATTAATGCAAAAATTGCTATCTAATTTTAAATTACAAAAACTGAAAAAAATATTATAGTAATTATGAAAATTTTAATTTTCATGCATAGGCACACTACTTCATTTATGTCTGTTTTGCGAACAAAAAATAGGATAAATAAAGAAGTATATAATTTTTGTTTTAAAAAATATGATATATAAAAAGATTATGAAACATTTCAATAATGTTATTATGGATGAAGCATACAATAACTATTACCTTTGCTATGCATTTCAAGAAATATGCTGGCAAATTATTTCAAATTGATATCTGAAAAGTAGAGAATAACGTACATTACTATGTTAATGGGAAGGTCTTAATCCATGTAAAAATCTTCAAATTTGTTAAACAAATTCAGACATTGCCTATCATGCAATTTTTTTCATTGAAAAATATAAATATTTTTATGAAAACATACCCAGAATATGAAATTTTCTTTCTGATATTTTTTTATCTCTTTCTGTTTTCTGTAGTTATGCCTGATATATTCTGTGTGTAGAGTAATTTATATGTGTACAGATTTTGTGGTAGTGTGTGATAGGGTGAAACATGTATGTGTAAAATAGGAAATAGACTAGGGAGACCTGGGACGTGGGGTGTGTTATTGTTTCTTTTTGTAAGATTTTTTGTTTTTCCTTTTTCTTTATTCTTTTCATTTTGGTTATATTTTGAGGAGAAAAATAAATATATAAAGATATTAGCTTGTTATTCGTACATTAAGATGATATAGGAAAACTAAAACAATTAGTCTTTATAACGTACCATTGATATAATAAAAATTAAAAAATATTAAATTAACTATTTAACATGATAAAATTTCAAAGTCACCAATTTAAATAAAATAGGTTTAACATAAATGAAAAAGCTTTTTTATTTATCATAAATTTTATTGATATTTTAAAATAACTCAAAATAAATGTTAAAATTATATTTCAAATAAATATTGTTGAATACTTTATTGTGTAATTAAAAGTTATGTTAACATCTTTCATGATTCATGCTTAAAGGAAAATATTTTCCCTAAAGAGTTGCTCAAAAATAGGATACGTATATATATATATATATAATTTTAGATTTGAAAATAATTAACTAAATATTCAATTTTAAATTTGAAAATCATTAACTAACTTTATCAAACTTTAACTATTTTGTTCAAAACCTAATAAATGGGTCAATCATAGAATGACACTTGGCAACTTTATAGGCAAGACTTTCTTGCTATTTAGTATATATAAGATATAGATTAGTATGCAAAGACTGATTTCGAGATTGTTGTGTAGTGAAATAGATTTTAATTGAGAAAACCACATCATAAGTATATTTAAACTAGATATTGACCGCCCGTGTTAGTGTGTGTATATATATATATACATATATTATCAATTTATATAATACAAATAAAATTTAGAAAATCAGTCATTAAAATAAATTTAAACTTTTAATTATTATTATAATTTATCTTATTTTTTGTTCTATTTCAATTTAAGTGATTGATATAATTTCGAGAGTCAGACAAATATTTTATATCTTTTAAATTTTTTAAGTTGTTAATAATGTGATTTATAATATTTTTTTACATAATTTTTTTAATAAGATATAAATGCTTTCTCCATCCCAATTTATGTGGTACACAAAACAGTCAATTAAGTTTTTATTTTTTATATATAATATAATTACAGTGTCATCCATATCTCTCTTTGATAACTTTTACCTCTCTTTCTTGATCATTCATATTACCGGTTCTTCGAGTTCTTTAATTGATGAAGGTAATAATTCTTCCAATGTCTCATGATTTTTCATCAATCAGTTATCTCCATCTTTAGTTCATGTTATTTTTCATTTATTTTTTTTCTCTTTGATTTTTTTATTTCTAATTTTCTTGTAGAGGATTTACTAAAGCTTTGTTATATCTTTTCTTTTAATCAGATGACCATAATAATTAATTAGAGGTGATATAGTAAAATCACAATTGAAGCGATGAAACAGACATGCCTTAAATGACTTATAATAACTAATTAGATATGATATAACAAAATCACTATAAAAAATACTTGTAAAAAAAAATTTAAGTGAGCCTCGTATAAGACGTTAGGTTAATTTAAAAACAGAGATAATTTATCATTTTATGTCTACTTTAATTTTTTTTATTGAATATTATATAATTTTTAATACTTAGATTACTTATAATAATTAATTAATGAGAATGGAGTAAAATTTCGATTGAAGCAGCTGAAGCAGACATGTCATAAATGTCTATTTTATTTTTTAATTAAATTTATTAATTTTTTAATATATAACTGACTTATAATACTTTATTATGGGTGGTATAGTAAAATCACGATTGAAGCATATGAAACAGACAACACAAGCAGACATGTCGACGTGCTGCCTGCTTCAGCAGGGTAATTCTCTCTTATTATATGTAGTAATACCATACATTAAGATACTAAAGATACTTTATAAATATTTACCAAAATAATTTTTTTATTACAAAACATAACAGATAATGATATTTTAAATGTCAATTTTTTTACTCAAACTTAGGAATGTTAATTAGTTTGAGATTAATAGCTTGTTTGACCAAACTTCTAAATCAGCTTATTTTTAAAAACACTTATTTTAAAATCACTTTTTTTTAAAAATACTTTTTGTGAAAAGCAGTTTATATTTGGCCAATAAATTAAAAAAGCTATTTTGAGCAATAATTATTGTTTAATCAAGTTTTTAAAAGTGCTTTTAATTTTTTTTTTAAATTCTTTTCAAACTTCATTGTTACTTTCCATATTTCTAAATCATTGTATCTCTTTCATACGAATCAATCGAAATCATTTCTTACTTTCATAACTCTCAATATTTACAAATTTTCATGCAAAATCCTTCTTTATCATGATATTTCGACAAAATTGTTTCTCCTTTTGGGGTTATTAAATTGAAATAAGAACTACCATATGAAAATTCTTCAGAATTAAATAATTATCTAAAATAGATATATAGCATGGTCTATTATCCCTTTTTAACATTTAAACATGCACAATCTAAAATCGGTGCATACAAAATGGTATTCCCAAGTTTTTATTATTTGTATGTGCTGGATATATTCTTTTAAATAAAATTTTGGTGGCCTTTTCGGCCATTTTATTATTCAAAAATCACAAAAAAAAAACAAAAAAAATAAAACCGAGTCTGGCCATAGGCCCAACAAAATGAAAAAATTCAAAGAAAAAAAACTGAAATCTAAAAAACCTAGCCCAAGCGATTCAGTTTCTGTTCCTACAAATCTAAGCTTTGTCCTAAAAGCTTTCGTCTTTCCACTTTCAAAATCTTTTTTGAACGTTGTCGTCATGCTTCTTTTCAGCTGTCGCTGGCACCTGAGCTTTCGACACCTTTTTATTTGGGTAATCTTTACTCTTGCTCCTAATGAATGCTTACTCATCCAAAACACAGAAGGGACTTCACTATTGCGAGGTAAGTGCTTTCTATGTTTCTCCTCTTCATTTCCCTGATCCTTAGTCACAAGTTTCTTTATATGTCTACTCTCTTTGTGTAGTATTTGATTTAACATTGCAACACGATGGTACACCACGATCACTCATTCACCAACTTCATAAATATTTTCTCTCTATCTATATCATCAACCCATTAGTGTTTCACCCTCTGACCGTGCACTATGAAATATAATTCTTCGTAGGTATCTCACAATTCCACAACTTCTTGATTTGTAGTTCTTACCACCTCAAACAGACCTATTAACTTAGACCTTAGCTTCTTTAGGAAAAGCTTCTGTCTAGATTTGAACACTAAAACTATCTCGTCTTCACAAATATTTATGGCAAAATATGATTCTCATGTCTCCTCTTTGTTTTTGTATTACCTTGTGTGTTCGATAAGCCTCCAACCTAAATTTGTCAAGCTCATAGAGTTGGTGTATTCTTTCATCACCATCCAACTCCAAATTTAGGTTCAACTTTTTAATGGTCCAGTATGTCATGTGCTCTAATTCTGTAGGTAGGTTGAAACACCCTAAGAATAGGACCCTTGCAAAATTTTATTGGTTTTGGACTTCTTTGGCTTGGTATGACTCAATGGAGTCACTCATACCCTTGGGTACGACTCTTGAACTATCTTGAGGGTCCAATCATATCCTAGGTATTAAGGTTGGCTTAGCTACCCCAAGGTACGACTCATATGGGTAAGAGTCGTATCGGAGCATACGAGTGGCATAGGGCAAGTCGTATAGTGCATGTGTGTGTTGTCTTGGGGAATCTGTCCACTATACGCTTGGTAGGTATTGTTGGAGGGTGTTACTAGTACGCTTAGGTATGAATTAGGGAGGGTGAGTCATATAGAAACCAGTAGGTAAGGTCATGGTAAGGTTGATTACGAGTTGGGGTACCACTCGTACCCTTGGATACAAGTAGTAAGAGGGAGTCGTACCCCTGGACATGACTTGTTTTAAATTTTAAGTAAAGGTTAGTTTGGACATTTCCTACTCCTAAAACCTTTTGTCCTCACATCATATAACCCTATATGGCCTTCCATAAAACTTATTAAAGGATTAAAACACATCAAATACTCTCTCAAACACTCTCTTAAAGATTGGAGTATAGGATTTCTTCATGTGTTCTTCAAAGGGCTCAAAGGTCAAGATTTATTACGTGAATCATCTTGTATAAGGAATGTACTCCTTCCCTCATTGTTATTTAAAAATAAATACATTTTTATTGTGTTTTAATTGTTGGTTTATGAATCATGAATGAGGGATTTCAAAATATTATTGAGGGTCTTGGTGCATATGGTTTGGTATTCATTTAAACTACGTTTTTACATATTTTTGGTAATGATTTACATATGTGGTTATTGGTTCATTATGTTTTAACAAAACAGGTCTTGAGTAACCCTAATTATGGTGGTTTATACATTGGTTTTGGTCCTTGTAAAGGTATGCCCTCAACATGTTTGATAAAATGCCTCAATTTTTTTTACTCTATTATTGAACTTTCATTAGAACTTTTGCATGGTTTGGTTTGTTAATGAAACTCTAAATGATTTTGGATGTTTTTGCATGGTTAAATGGTTTATATGATATAAATGCTTTAAATGCTTGGCATGGTCTAAATTGGTTTGGAATGGTTAAAAAGGTAAATATTTTAGTGGTCATGATTGGTCTATTTTGAAAACCTTATGGGATACATGGAAATACCTTAAGTGAATGCATTAATGAAATTAGTTTAAATGGTTTGGAAAGGCTAAAGGCTGAATGGTTATGCTTGTGGGGAACATTGAAGTTTCCCAAGTTGTTTAATATGGCATATGGAAAGGGCACTTGAAAGTCCCCTTCACCTAAATGGTTTGGCCATGGAAATTACTTGCAAGTAAAGGTTGGTATGACGATGCCACTAATATTAGACTTCGTTAATAAAATGCTAAATGGATTGGTTAGTTATTTGGAAACAATTTTAATTAGGCATTAATGGCGGGATGTGCAACAAAGCCTTGGCAGTCCCAGGGGGACCAAAACTAGAAACTCGTATTTGTCGATATGAGGATTAGTCTTAGTGGACCATGATCATGATTTCATACTATTGGGGAATATACTAGTCATCCCATGGGATACTTCCCTGGTCATGCGGCTATGCCCACTGGGGCCCTTTCAATAGGGGGAGATGAACCCATATAACCTATGGGTAGTTTAGGAAGACCTAGCTACACAACCCAGGTAATGGTTTTCAAGGCATGCTAAACCCGATTCCCTTTCCCGATATGGTTATATATATGTATATGTATGGTTGTATGCATTATGGATGGTGTTTACTTGGCTTTGTAGATGACATTATCTTATCCCTATCTTGAGTGCATGCTAGTGTTCACCTACTAACTCGTCTACTAGAGGATGTATACCCACGCTATGCAGGAATTAACCATTCCAATCCTCTTACTTAGTGATTGGATTCGGGTATATTCGATATTGGATTGAAGTGGTAAGCTTCCATAGTTCAGAAGGAATTCCTTTCATGTCATGGTTTACTTTACCTATTTCTTGTCTTTAATAGACTTTGGTTTCTGGCTATGGTCGGGGGCATATCCCGACTAGGTGCTTTTTTATTGGTCTAAAGGCTTTGTATAGACAACTGTGGACTTGGGTATAGTATGGATTATTTATGTTATTTATACATACATTAGATTATTATTATGGTATTGGTTTATGGCTTCCACAATTGGTTTGGTTGGTTATAAGGTGGTTGGACTTGATTGGGTTGGCCTCGGTTATAAATTTATCCCAGAGTCACCACATTGTTAGATACGCTATCTTGTTATATGTTCAGACTTTAGCCAACTCAAGGTATGCATTTGGTGGTTGGGTTGGCAAACAGGGGCGGTTCTCAGTACTGGTTGGGCTTGGGATTGCCTATTACGACAAGGCCCTAGTTCGGGTCGTGTCAAGTTGGTATCAGAGCTTAGGTTTCAGTGTCATGGGGTGTCCATAAAGCCGTGTCATGTATAGTATTGCTTATGGGTGTGTCGTGCACTACACTTATAATTAGGAGGTTACAACGTATTTAAGAATGTTTTCCTTTCTTGGTTATTTTTCTTTTGGGCTATGGAGTATGAGGTCTTGAACTCTTCTCTGAATATTCTTTGGTTCACTCTTTGAATCTTGTCTTCTCAACGATCTAGAGTTCATGAAAACTCACCTATTCCACTCGAGGGCAATATGGATGGATCTAGTCTAACTCATAGAGCATAGAACTGGTTAAAGGTCGTAGCTTCTGGTTTTCCTTATGGATTCCTACTAGTCTCCACTAACCTTATTTTGAAAGAAGGAAATCATTCTTGGAAGGGTACTAATGCGGAGTTTATTCATTTTGTTAATCTATTGACCCAAATAATGACAATTTTGTCATGCCAGTCCTTTCCTATTAGTATGGGGAGAAATAAGGTGATATTGGAAATTGGACCGTTAAGGAGTTATGGTTTCTTGGTTAAATGGGAGTATCCTATAATGATTGTCTCTTGGGCAAATAGGATATTGGTTGCTACTTCTCTAGCTCTTATTCTAGGGGTGCTACTTCTATCTTTGACACTGGTATGTTGAAGACTCCTTTCATTGTGGTATGTAAGGTTTATTTGGTTCGGGGTCCTCTCTTTTGTGTGACCTCATTGGTGGTTGTGTATTTTGGTTTTGGTCTGAAGGTTGTTTTGAACTTTTTTCTTCTTTTTATTCTACTCCAATAGGTGACTCTACGATTGTCAAAAGAGTATATAGGGGTGTGCGGTGTCTATTGGTAATAAAAGGGTCTTGGTGGAAATTATTTGACTCAGATGTGGTGGATTCTGAAGTCATTCTAGGAATGTATATGGTTTCACTCATGCTTTTTAGTATTAGATTATCGAATTTGTTAGACTCCCTCGTGAGTCAATTATGGAATGGGATAATGGTTTCATTTTGTTCCCTAGATATTAAGGGAAAGGTTATGTTCTATCTTAGAGCTCAAAGATCGGTCTCCAAAGGGGTGTCTCTATTATCGGTTGGTCTGGGTTAAAGATTCTAACTCGGAAGGTCTTTCCTTACATTCAGCTTTGGTGGTGCATGAATTTCTTGGGGTCCTTCTAATGACTCTCATAGTGTCTTTCTAATTGGGAGGTTGGTTTGGGATTGGTCTTATTTTAGATATTTGTCCAAATTTCTATTCTTTCTGTATAGAATAGTTTCAGTGCAGTTAAAGGATCTTAAGGAGAAATGAAGGGATCTCCTAGGTGAAGGTTTAATTAGTCTTAGTGTTTTCTACAGAGTAGCAAGATTTAATAGATTAACCTAGCTTTGATGTCCGTGGGAGAGAGATATCTAAGTGTATGGATTGGTAGTAACCACTACTTTAGTCCTCGCTAAGTTAGACTAGATCTTTTTGTATGCAAAGACAACTGTAAATAATGCTTTCTAAATCATAATATAGTTTTACCTAGAAACTTCTAATGCCTTGATTGCATAGTAAACTAAGTAAAAAATTTTGCTCATTCTTGGACCTAAGATTGCACTAACACTAGGGCCGCACATCAACTCATAGGGCAACATCCAGTCTAGTACAATCATGACTAGTGCGGGAACCAGTCTTTGTTTCAGCTCTACAAATGCAACCAAACATCCTGTATAAGAATTAAACTTAGCATTTTTTCCCTAGAAAGTTAAAAATAGGTATTGACACTTTTAAGAAGTCATTTTTACCCATGGAAGAAACCTACATGCCCCAAAAAGCATCGAATTCCATCAACAAATATTAGGAGCGACAACTTCTCAATCTTATTAATATTAACTCTGTCCCCCCTCCTAGTTTGTGTTGGGCCTCTTATGTCCCAACATAATACCTTCTTTCACAAGAAAATCACAATTTTTCTAGTTGAGTACCAAATTGGTCTCTTCACATCGTGTTTACACTCTGTCTAAGTTCTACAAATAGGCCCCAAACAAGCTCTTGAAGTTAGAAAAATCATTCACAAACACTTCTATGAAATCCTCCACCATCGCAACATATATATGCATTATACACCTCTAAAATTTATTAGTTATATTGTATAAGTAAATGTGGTCTTCTTCTAATCTTCTAGAGTAATGGAAATCTAGTTATAGCCAAGTACCCATCTAATAAATAGTAATATTGATCTTGGGCATATTTATACATCCAAGAGCTGATTATTACACTAACATGCACTTAATTCATGAGCTACATTGTATATAATGTCTTGTATTTAAGCTAAATTCGTATTCTTGAACTGATGAATATGATTAGTGTTGCAAGAGTGGAATTTGATGAAAGTGGAATTTGATTGAGCATTAATTCTAAGTTTGTGGATGATGGAAGGAATCAGGAGCAACATTGAGAGAAAAAAATATTAAAAAGGAGTACAACCATATTTACGAAGCATGGGACAAGGACCAAGAGATGAAAAGTGCACTTTGAACTCGAAATGCAAAATTTAACAATGGAGCATGCTACGCCCAAGGTGCTCCGCAATAAGGGCGTGGCATGTTTATGGAAAAAACTATGATGGATTCCAGTAGTGATCCGCGATAAGAGCGTGGCATCTTCGTGTGTCAAGAACATGAATTATTATTTTGAAGCAACTTTTGCATACATTTAAGAAAGGTGAAAAACGTATGAGGGCTTTCAATTAGGGTTATTTTACCAATTAACTCTTCTACTTTTATTTTAGTATAAATAATTTGATTTCTTGAATGTTGATTATGAACATTAGTGGCTAATTTCCTTTTTTTGGGGGTTGAGGCTGAAAGCATGATTGTATTTAGTTATTCTTCAGTTGGTTGAATGTTGTTTATCATATGGGTTGTTCTTAATCTCTTGTTCTTACAGTTTTGCTGATTGACCATCATTGAAATAGATCTTTAATCCTCTTGTGAACTCAAAAGAAGAATTATTAGGATAGACTGAAGGATTTAAGGAAAAAGATCTTATCTTAAACCAAAGATTTAATTTGCATCTAGGATAGGAATATACTTAGAACTTGTTGTTTGGTTCAATAATTGAAAGATAGTATAAAGAATCTAACATTAATTATTGCTTCCCCGCTCAATGATGTAGTTGCGATATCCGTTTAGGTAGATGATTAGAGGCCCATAAGATCATAATCGTATTATTAACTCGGTGAATCAACAACCCAATAACTAACAAAAGAATTATGATTTATAGTATTTTCTCCGAGTTCCTTAACCCTAGAATTACCTCGCGATATTGATTACACCTTTTCTTATGTTGCAACTGCTAAATTTTATTACCCTTTTAACATATTACTAGTTACTACACTTTTACCAACTCTTGGACACTTTAAAACTCTTTGCTCGAAATATTGTCGGAAACTAAATTAAGTGAATTGCTAAACAAGCAGTCTCTGTGGGTTTGACATCCGACTTTTTAGAGTCACTATATTACTTGTCTAACCACATACACTTGCGTCTGCGGTAGGCCACAATAAGTTTTTGATGCCGTTGCTGGGGACTCAAGTAATTAGTAATTTTCTGAATTTTTTCTTTTGATAATATTATATGAGTGTTAGCAATTTTATCTTAAAGGCTGATTTTTGAAGGTGTAATTTATACATTAGACAAGCAAGAGAAAGAGAATCAGTTGAGCTGTATTTAGAACCTGAGCGAGTATTTCATCAGCGGCAGAGGGCAGCTGTACTCCAATATCTAATTCAACAACTTCAAATTGAAGATTCAGTAGACATTATTCCTACTAACAAAGCAACGACGAGACCTATTCGTAAGGTGCTAGTCCCACTCGCTAGCAATGTTACTAATAATATCTACAGACTAGCTGCAGGAGGTCGATTTGAGTTAAAACAAAATATGGTGCAACTCTTGCGCACTAGAGGGAAATTCACTGGTTAATCTCATGAGGATCCACAACAATATTTGTAAAACTTTCTTGAAATTAGTGATACGTACATTCCCATGGGAGTGTGGACCGACTATGTTAGACTTACTCTCTTTCCCTTTTCTCTACTAGGGGAAACAAAATGGTGGCTAAAGGCTGAGCCACCAAATTCTATAATGACCTGGGATGACTTGGCATGAAAATTTCTTATTTGGTTCTTCCTATCTGGAAAAATCATATGGCTGAGAAGTGAAATTTCGAGTTTCATGCATAAAGATGGTGAGAATATATACTAAGCTTGGGAAAGGTTTAAGTCCATGCTATGTGATTTCCCTCATCACCATCAGACCAACGAGGTTTTGGTGCATATTTTTTTGGAGGGACTCGAGACACATACAAAAGTTCTACTAGCATTAGAAACAGGTGGATAAGCAAGGGAGAAAACTTATAATGAACTATACACACTCTTGAATCGGGTCTCATAGGGGAATCCCTTATTGAATGAACATATGTCGAGGAACACTCTAAGGCAAGTTACAAGAGTGCTTAAAGTTGACTAGTTGACAATTATAGCAGCACAGATTGCTTTCTTATAGAACCAGATGAACACGCAGTTCAACAAATTGAGTTTGGGGCACACACCAATAACATCTAAAACAGTATAGCAAACTCAAACTTAGTATGAGGTATGAGGTAGTGATGACCATGCAGTAGATGCTTGTGTAGCAAATTAAGAATTTGTGAATTATGTGGGAAATATTGAGTGGCAATAGTACCAAAATTTTGGCAACACTTATAATGCCAACTGGAAGAATCACCCTAACTTCTCATGGGGTGGAAACAAAGAAAAAAAACTCAAATCAGTATTGAGGGATAGGAAATCAGAATCTACAACAATAGGTCTAGGGTAAACAAGCCAATGCTTAGTCATAACAGTACTGAGGAAATGCTGAAATAGATTATGGCAAAGAAAGCATAGATGATAGTCGATATAAGAATCGATAGTTGGATACTAAAACATTATAGGTTTAGTTGGGTCAGCTTGTGGGAGCACAAAATACTAAACCTTAAGAAGGTTTACCGAGTGGTACTGATCCAAATCCCAAGAAAGTAAATCAATTTCTACTTTTAGTGTTTGCAATTGGAGGAGTTAGAGCCTAGAAAAGTGACTTACAGAATCTTTTCTAGGGATGTAGATAAAGCCGAGAATGAAAAAGTTAATAGTACTGAGAACAAGGTGAAAAGCGTGAATCCACCTCCACCATTCCAACATAGGATGAAGAAGTAGAAAGAGGAGTCATGCTACTAAAAATTTATTGATTTGTTGAAACAAGTTCACGTTAATCTTTCTCTTGTTGATGTTTTGCAAGGTGTCCCAAAATATGCCAAGTACATTAAAGATATTGTGGAAAATAAGAACAGGTTTACCAAATATGCCAAAGTTGTACTTACTGTGGAGTGCAGTTTAAGGATTTAGAACAGGTTGTTTATGAATCTTAAGGATCTAGGAAGTTTTACTATTCAAATCGTTATTGGGCAGTCTGTTAGTGAACTAGGGTTATGTGATCTTGGGGAAAGTATAAATCTCATGCCTACATCTTTTCTCAAGAAGATGCGGTTGGGTAGTCCGAGGCCCACCATAGTAGTATTACAAATGGTTGACCGCTTATTTGCCAGACCTAATAGAATAGTGGAAGATGCCTTAGCGCAAGTGGGTTCTATTATATTTCTGGTAGAATTTATTATTCTATACTTTGATGCAGATCCAAAGTCCTATTTATTTTGGGTTGTCCCTTCTTAGAAACTAAACATGTGTTAATTGATGTAGCTGCCGGGCAGCTAAGCATGCGATCACATAATAAGGTTGAGGTATTTGATGTGTATAAGGAAATGAAACTACTAGTTGTTTGCAAAGAATTATCTGCCATCACAGTGATAGATCTTGAGTCAGAATTCCTTCTCATTATTTCTAAGGGTCCCATAGAAGAGCATTGGTAGGACATGACATCTTTTGTAACCCGGAAGGAAAAAAAATGGTTTGGATTGTAGATATTGCAAGCGTGTTGATTCATAAGGGTAGTTTTCTGCCTTTGAACATGCTCCTTGGTCTTTTTCACAGGGCATACATTGAGGAAGCACCTAAATTAGAGCTTAAGTCTTTACCTTCACACCTCAAATATTTTTTTCTTGGTGATGATGATAATTTAACTGTGATTTTCTCTACAGGATTATCTGATCTATAGGTAAAGAAGGTATTAACAATGCTAAAAAGAAGAAAGAAAGCAATTTGGTAGTATATGTCAGAAGTATAGGGTATAAATCCCGCCTTTTGCATGCACAAGATACTTATGGAAAAAGGCCACAAGCCTAGTGTGCAACACCAGAGAAGATTTAACCCAGTCGTAAAGAAGGTAGTCAGAAAGAAGTTATTATGTGGATTGGTGCAGGTATAGTTTATCCCATCTCAGACAGCAAATGGGTTAGTCCCGCTTAGTGTGTTATGACAAGGGGGTATGATAGTTGTGAAAAATAATATTAACGAATTAATCCCAACTTGTACTATGATTGGGTGGAGAATTTTAATGGACTATAAAAAGCTCAATGATGCCACCAGCAAGGATCATTATCCAATCCCTTTCATTAACTAGATGTTTAACAGGCTTACTGAACAAGAGTACTATTTCTTCATTGATGGGTATTCCAGTTATAATAAAATAGCCATAGCGCCAAAGGATAAAGAGAATAAAATATTCACCTGTCTATACGAAACTTATGCTTTTCAATAAATGCTCTTTGGATTGTGTAATGCACCAACTACTTTCTAAAAGGGCATGATGTCTATATTATATGACACGATGGAGGACTTTGTGGAGGTATTTATGGATGACTTCTCTGCATTTAGTAACTCATTTGATATGTGTTTGCAGAATATAAACAAGGTCTTGGAGAGGTGCGATGAAACAAATTTGGTACTAAATTAGAAAAAATGTCTCTTTCTGGTCATGGAAAGCATTATCCTTGGCCATAAAGTATCGCAAATAGGGTTGGAGGTAGACTAGAAATATTAGAAGTGATAGAGAAGTTTCCACCCCTAGTGTCAGTCAAAGGAGTGCACAACTTCCTCGGGCATGACAAATTTTATAGCAGGTTCATAAAGGATTTCTCAAAGATAACAAGTCTGATGTGTAAGCTTTTGGAAAAAGACGTAAAGAAAAAGTTTGGGGATGACTGTCTGAAAGCATTCGAGGATTTGAAGAAGAGATTGACATAGGCTCCCATAGTAGTTGCTCCTGACTAGGGGCTGATGTGTAATACAAGTGATATAGCGGTGGGAGCAGTGCTGGGTGTAAAATAGGAGACGTTTTTTCACTCCATCTACTATGCTAGAAAGACCCTGAATGTTGCACAAATCAATTACACTGTCTCTAAGAAAGAGATGCTGCCCTCAATATATGCATTTGTCAAATTTAGAGCTTATCTAGTGGGGACAAAGGTAATAGTCCATACCGATCATGTTACAATTAGGTACCTGTTCAATAAGAAAGATGTGAAGATGAGGCTAATCAGATGGATCTTACTGCAGAAATAACAAAATCCAAAGAAGGAGGTAAAGCATCACTAGTATCACAAATATGTGCCAAATAAGAGAACCATCCTCTCTCAACTAAAAGATAAGCCTAAAGAAAAGATATAACTCTCTTGGAACCCAAATGAAGCACATCCTTTCAAGCTATCTTTGGCACACCCAACTAAGCTAAAGTTATGGTCTTAGCATAACAATCTAGGACAACATGATCAGGAGCTAATCAATCCATGCCCAATATAACATCAAAATCTACCATATCAAGGATAATCAGATCTACCCAAGTCTCACACCCAACAAAGGCCACAACATAAAATCGGTACACCTAATTCGTCACTAAGGAGTCTTCTATGATGGTAGATACACGAATAGACACATCTAGAGGCTCATTAGCAGAAATAAAACTTGATGTAAAATATGTAGACATATAGGAGAAAGTCGACCCAAGGTCAGATAGCACATATGCGTCCACCACCTGAATGAGTAGCCCCACGACCACCACCACAGGCACCACTAGCTCTATCTCACATACTCTAGTAGAACCTCTACCTCTCACTACTGATATAAGAGTAGGCCTAAATTATGACAAGGATAATCCTTATTCAAATGGTCAGCCTTATCACATATAAAGCACACTTCGTAGCCTAACTCAATAGAAGGAGGTACAACTGAACTAGAACGACCACCCAAAGCCATTAAACTAGAAGATCCGCTATTAGAACCCTGCAAAGTTTCATGCATTGGTCTACCGTGATACCTATGGAATTCTCTAGAATCTCTACCTTAAGAAGTGTGACCTATGAACTCGCCCTGATGGCGCACCCTCTTGGCGACTCCCTGATATGCTAAAAAATAGACTCAATCATTTTAGAATAATCCACTATACTCTGAAATGATGCCCTATACACTACCACCTAGGAAGTACCCAATTGAAGAGAAATGTCCATCCCCTTTACAAACTTTTGAATCCTCTCATACTTAGTGGCAATACTGGCTTAAGAATATCTAGAAAAAGCATAAAAGGTGTCTCATACTCCACAACAATCATGGAGCCCTACTTCAAGTGATCAAACTCTTCTCTCATCTTATTTCTCAAACTGAAAGGCACAAACCTATACAGAAAGGCCTCAGTAAACTAATTCCAAGTCATCTCCAGAGAACCAAGAGGTCTGCAACTAACAAGTGACCTCCACCAATCCTTGGATACATCTCTCAACCGGTAAGTAGTGTAAGCAATACCATATGACTCAAGCGATCTAAGATTATACAACTTTTCCCAACTATCAATCAAGAACTCATAAGCATCCTTGCTTACCACACCACTGAACCTAGGAGTATCCAATCAAGTGAATCTCACCAACCTCTTCTAATCCTTAGAAGACATAATTTTACTTGCAATAATATGTGCCATTATAAATCTAGTTGGCTAAGATCCCACCCTAGGAGGAAACATTGATGATGGTTGAACTCTAAGGCCCCATTTTGGCCAAGAAAATTATAATTTTTTGGAGTTAGAGTTGGAGTTGAAGTTGGAGTTGGAGTTGTGTTTGGCCATGAATATAAATTAAAGTTATTTTTGAAATTTTGTGTGAGAAGTATGAGTAAAAAAGTGAAAACAAGTAAAACTTGTTTTCACTTTTTCCAATACAATTCTGGAATTGTATTTAGAATTCTCATGGTCAAACACATACAATTTTTACTTTTTCACTAAAATGAAATAATTTTTCAGAAAAAAGTAAAAAGTTTTCATGGCCAAACGGATACTAAATCTCAAAATACCATATTCGAATACCAGGACAAAAGGAGGAACAACACTTGAAGTCTGTAAAGTACCATAAGCAAACTTCGGTACTACTAGAGGATCTACACTCAAAAGCAGAGGAATACCATAAGTAGACTTTGTTAAAATAGAGGTACAATACTCGGAGCTAGAGGAACACCAGGTGCACTCAAGGGAGAACCCTCCAAATGGGCCAACAAGTGCATTAGTAACCCCTCTAAGACTAGGGTAGAAGAACTTTATGGGATCAGATTAGGCCTTATATCTCCAATATGCTCAACCTAAGGATTAGGGGAGAGTCCCTTTGTTCTATATTTAGATGGGGAAAATCCTCATGCCCACTACCTCGAGTCCATCTACAACTCATAATTCTCCCCTTGAACTGGTCTCTCTCCTCAGATAATGGGTCCACACCTCTAGCCTCATGGGATCTAGTCCTTACCATCTACGCAGAAAGATTAAGACTCGGTTTAGAATATAGGGCATGGAAAAACCCATACTACAAGGAACAAAACAAGGGAAGTTTTCTAAAGATATCTTATAGTCTCTC